>NC_092240.1:25301813-25572432 GCF_036320965.1 Panulirus ornatus
TGTATTCCAAACCTTTTCTTGCTAACCTTGAACGTATGCGCTTCTCTGGAACCTGACTAATTTTTTCTTTAATATCACCTTTACCTTCTGCTCAACACTAGAATATGGCTTTCCTATGTTCTACAGACTGCGCTTCTAAGCTTCATTATAACTTCGATTTTCCTTTAAGCTAACGAGAACACCGTTACACTGAAGGCAGTCTTGCTATAGCCTAACTTAAACTTCTGCTGTGCTCTAACTTAAATTCCACGACACTTTCCCTCACCGCCACAACGAAGCATGATGACCTTCGCTGCCTTACGGCTTATCATTATCTCCGTTACACTTGTGGCGTCCATTACCAACTGGCTCGTCCGCTCACAGAACCTTCCTGGAGGAGGTGACTTGTCTTCGACTAACGTCGATAACATTCAGTTTGGCACAACAAAAGAAGAAAATAAGTCAACTGGTAGGGAGGAAATGAATGAAAGCCTGTAGAAAAAAAAAAAAAAAGAGGAGGTAAAAGAACGAATGTCAACGCTACTAAAATGGATACAAGAACGAGGAAATGTGACAAGCTGGATAAAGACGTAAACTGTGGTAATAAGGAACCACCTCCTCCCCCTCCCCCAACTCCCTCTCCCCGTGCACAGCTTAATGAGCACCGAGCACTAGTAATTAGCAGGAGTAATTAGTAGTAGTAATTAGTGGTGGACCAGGCTACCCCTACTTATTTACGTCCGGGTAACATCTAATCCGGATTTACCCCGACTCCTTCGTCTGGTTTCTGTTGATCATAACACGATGAATGGCAGGACGCAACACCTTCATTGGAATCTAATGAGTTAATTGTAATATAAACTTGCAAGTTCACTGACGTTAGATTACGAAAAACTTTGTTTCTCTAAAATGTATCTAATAAGTGATAAAAAATGAGGAGCTTCTGGGGTTAGAATGATTTTCACCATACGAATTGAACACTGGTACGTTTCAATATCACCCTACAAAAGGCGGGCGAAACTGCGGAAGCAGAAAGTGTTCAGAGATCTTTCACATCCCATATTAATGTGATAAAGGTATCAATTGGTGGGAACGGCTGTAATCTCTGAGGCTATACCCCCGGAACAATGACAGGAGCGTATGTCATCATTTATACCTGGAAAATCCTAAAAGGTATGTTTCCAAACCCACATTCTGAAATAATATCCGACAGGCACGACATGCATGGAAGAGTTTGTAAAATACTATCTCCTTGAATTCCAGAGATGCGAAATGCACAAACAGAGAGTGAACACCTTAAACATTACGGGCCCAAGACTCTTCAACACCTTCCAAGATACCACCAGAAACAGCATGAGATGTACGGATAATTTTTAGGGTTCACTGGACAAGTACCTACCAAGTGCACCAGACCAGCCAGGCTGTGGGGGATATCTGGGCCTGTGGGCTGCGGCTTCCAACAGCTTGGTCGATCAAAGACCTAATCCAGCAGGCTGGGCCTAGCTCGGGCTGTGGGGTTGAAGACCCCAAAAGACTTCACCAGATATCCACATAATCAAATACAAATATAATTCAAGAATATATTACTTTTCAAGGTCAATAATAATACATGTTTAAATGGCATAAAATACAATCACAATTATATTTCCACAACGGCCAGTATCAAGAACTAAAACATCTATTTCTGAAGTTTACATAAAATCAAAAAATCTCCTTAAAGAAGCAAATAATAATAATAATAATAATAATAATAATAATAATAATAATAATAATGATAAATTAACAACAATAATAATAACAATCTTTTTTCTTTCATACTATTCGCCATTTCCCGCGTTAGCGAGGTAGCGCTAAGAACAGAGGACTGGGCCTTTGTGAGAATATCCTCACCTGGCCTCCTTCTCTGTTCCTTCTTTTGGAAAATTAAGAAAAAAAAAAAAATACGAGAGGGGAGGATGTCCAGCCTCCCGCTCCCTCCCCTTTCAGTCGCCTTCTACGACACGCAGGGAATACGTGGGAAGTATTCTTTCTCCCCTATCCCCAGGGATAATAATAATAACAATAATAATAATAGTAATAATGATAATGATAATAAAATAATAACAACAACAACAACAACAATTATATTAATAATAATAATAATAATAATAATAATAATAATAATAACGTCCCGTAGCGTATGACGTCAGCGTTCACAACAGCTCAATACCAAGGGAAAAGCTGGTGATGCAACAATAATACTAACCATCCCGTGCCCCAGGGGCGACTTTCGGTCACGGAACAGGCAGGCGGTCAGGCCTATTGTGTGAGACTAACCAGCGACGCGGCCATCACGTCTGTGGGATTAGGGAAAACGGATGCCCACCGTGACAACGGTCGGCTCAGAGGGGCGACATCTCACGGGGGAGTGAGTGGGTTAGATGGATCTCAATACTTTGTCAGCGACCTTTTGATGACGACTCACCATTATTGCTATTGAGTACGTGGACGCTACGACTATGGCTCAAATGATACAGCTAGGCAAGCGAAAGTCTACACCGTTTCAAAGTTTTCAAAGGTGGATAAAAGCGTTCGTTTCTATTATGCCTAAGTCAGGTCTCTTCTGCATCCTAAGCTAACTATAAATAAAACAAACGGGCAAAGCCTCATAAAATATATGGTTGTCGATGATAAATAATTCATTATGGCTACGTTTTGGTTCGTTTTTTTTTTCTTTTTTTTTACTGTATAGCGAGAGACCCGGCAAAGTCCCTCATCTTCACCTGACGCATCCACCCGAGAGTCAATGTGCCACATGAAAAACATGGTGGATGATTTCCGTGCTCCATCATTTTAATGCTACAGTTCCTCGAGACCGGACCTTCTGCTGCTGTGGGATCAGACGCGCATCCAGGATATGCTCGTGTGGGAAGGTGGAAGGCTGAATTATGACCTCACTAAAATTATGAAGAATATCTCATTACAAAAGTGTTATGTAAGCACATATTATATCTTAAAAAAAATGTATTAATTTTTGAGTCATTTGACTTAAATCCGACCCCTAATAAGGTAAGGTTATTATGAGTCTGGCGCCCATTTTTCAGTGAAAATAAATATCTGATACGGAATAATGATGGCTATAATCAAGGGAGAATTTTTTTTCGGTGATATAAATCCACATGTTCTTGCTGGAGGAGGAAATTTCGTAAAGGCTGAACAAATGTCAATGTGGTGGAGGAAAGGACATGATTGTTGTCCACTGGGGCAGATAATCAGTCGTGTAAATCACTGAAAAGGTTAAGTACTCATACATGAAAATCATTGAAATAATTGTAAAAAAAAAAAATAATCGTTATTTCTTCAACATCATTATTATAACATCATTAAGTGCACTGTATATTGCATAACCTTAGGAGGAGAGGGGAGGCGATCCCCCCTCTGGAAACGCCCGTGTGTGGGCGGGATATCCACCAGATCCACAACATAACCTTATTTGCATCTGGTGGGGTTCACTGACCGCTACCTTAATACACAGCTAGACGACTGACAACAAGCCACACACACACACTAATGCACGGTACTAATTTCGGAGGTAAACATTTCGCTGCTGGACTTTTTGGGACAATACTATGAATTGTCCTTTATGGAAGGTCATTAGGCTTGAGTTCAACAATTCTGGATATGGTATAGGCAAACAAACATACCCACTATAGACACCCAAAGAAAAATTATGTTACACCGTAGAATTCTGTCAAATAGAAAATAGAAAAGTAAGGTTGAGGACGAAGAAGAAAATGAAGAAGAAGGGGGAGAGGAAAGGCAGAGATGGAGAGTAAGGAGGAGTGAAGCAAGAGGACAGGGCATATATGAGGGCAGCAGCCGGACTAATTAATAACCGCCGTGACACACACCATGTCGGCAACACACAGCACGACCCGCTCTTGCCATCATTCAAACAACTCTTAACATACATCTCGCTCCAGGGCTTAACTCGAAGGGAAAAGCAAAAATTATTTGAATAATCGTTGCCACAAATGCACATTCGATGGGAAAAGCAAAAATTATTTGAATAATCTTTGCCACAAGATGCACACAAAATTAGAGTGTGAAAAATTCTGGGGTATGTAACTAGGGTATGTAACTAATATGAGTCATTCGTGATTAGATTTATTTTTGTGTTGGAAGTTTTGAACAGTAGGCTTATGTCTGTGGTGGAAGTTTTGGAATAGGCTTATGTTTGTGGTGGAAGAAAATGCTTATGTTTGTGGTGGAAGTTTTCAACTGATCTCATGTGTGTGGTCTGGAAGAGATGGTTGCCTATCTGTGACATTGTGTATTAGGCTCTGGTCCACATCATAGACACTCTAAATCCCTATGTTGCGAAACTGCATTTTATGCTCACTAGGATGACAATGATTATATATATATATATATATATATATATATATATATATATATATATATATATATATTTGGTAAACATGTGATTGTCCAAATGGCGTCCTAGCTTCGTCTCTTCGATCTATATCAACTGACTGTTATATTTCTCTCTTGTGTCTCCCCTGATGATGTGATTATTACACGAAAGTGCACTTGGGAACTTTTCGTGTTTCATTTTCCCTGTGGACTCATATGAATATCTTGATCACGCGCAAAATTGTGATCCTTTCCAATATATTTATATATATTGCGCTACCTCGCAAACGCGGGAGACAGCGACAAAGCAAAAAAAAAAAAAAAAAAAAAAAAAAAAATATATATATATATATATATATATATATATATATATATATATATATATATATATATATATATATATATATATATTCCCTGGGGATAGGGGAGAAAGAATACTTCCCACGTATTCCCTGCGTGTCGTAGAAGGCGACTAAAAGGGAAGGGAGCGGGGGGCTGGAAATCCTCCCCTCTCGTTTTTTTTTTTTTTTAATTTTCCAAAAGAAGGAACAGAGAAGAGGGCCAGGTGAGGATATTCCCTCAAAGGCCCAGTCCTCTGTTCTTAACGCTACTTCGCTATCGCGGGAAATAGCGAATAGTATGAAAAAAAAAAAAAAAAAAAAAAAAAAATATATATATATATATATATATATATATATATATATATATATATAGATAGATAGATAGATAGATAGATAAATGAAAAAATCATCTCCCTGTAAATTACAAATAATAATAATCACACACACACAAGCACACACACAAACAAACAAACAGAGAAGCAAAACAGGACAAATCGCTTTAATACACCTTTGAGTACGACGATACGACCTTGATGACGACGTAGTATTCAGAGGGTCGTACCGTCATGATCAGAGGGTCGTACCGTCATGATCAGAGGGTCGTACCGTCGTGTTCAAGAGGTCAAACGACATGTAGCCTTCCTAACGACCACGACGCGACAACGACCGTTTCCCCGCCAGGGTAGTACACGAACCCCGGAATACTGACAACACACACTCTACGATTATTCTCATATTTTCGTGAGCTTCGGTTATCTGGATAATTTCGTGAGCTATGATTATTCTAATAAGTTGTGAGCTCCGATTATTCTTATATTTTCGTGTACTAAGATTATTACTCCAAGTGAGCTACAATTATTCAAATACTTTCGTGTGCTCAACGATAAGAATGATTACGTAAACTATGATTATTCTAATAATCTACTCAGCTTCGATTATTCTTATATTTTCGTCTACTAAGATCATTAAAGTAATATCGACGATTAATATTACTCCAAGTGTGAGCTACAATTATTCGAATAATTTCGTGTGCTAAAACTAGTCTACTGATTTCGTGGGCTAGAAATATTCTCATAATTTCGTGAAGCTAAGATTATTCTACCTATTTCGAGAGCAAAGATTATAACTAATAATTTCGTGAGCCATCATTCTTCTACAAATTTCACAATGTACAATAATTTTGTGAATATTATGAAAAGAGTAACTTCGTGAGCGAAAAGTATTATGATTACTTTATGAGCAGCCGCGGTTGTTCTAAGGATTTCAAGGGATAACATTATTTTCGTGAGCCGAGATTATCCGATTCACTTCGTGACTCAGATAACTGGATCAGTTCCGTGAGCTACGGATATAGGAACCATTTCGTGGTCTTTATATGTAGACATACCACTCATGTGTTAAACACGCGCTATGTCAAGTTTACAAGTACCCTGTGCCAGTTTAACCAGTATATATATATATATATATATATATATATATATATATATATATATATATATATATATATATATATATATATATATATATATATCCACTTCCGCTTCCATGGTTCCATCCGCTGCCAGATCCACTCCCAGATATCTAAAACACTTCACTTCCTCCAGTTTTTCTCCATTCAAACTCACCTCCCTATTGACTTGACCCTCAACCCTACTGTACCTAATAACCTTGCTCTTATTCACATTTACTCTTAACTTTCTTCTTTCACACACTTTACCAAACTCAGTCACCAGCTTCTGCAGTTTCTCACATGAATCAGCCACCAGCGCTGTATCATCAGCGAACAACAACTGACTCACTTCCCAAGCTCTCTCATCCCCAACAGACTTCATACTTGCCCCTCTTTCCAAAACTCTTGCATTCACCTCCCTAACAACCCCATCCATAAACAAATTAAACAACCATGGAGACATCACACACCCCTGCCGCAAACCTACATTCACTGAGAACCAATCACTTTCCTCTCTTCCTACACGTACACATGCCTTACATCCTCGATAAAAACTTTTCACTGCTTCTAACAACTTGCCTCCCACACCATATATTCTTAATACCTTCCACAGAGCATCTCTATCAACTCTATCATATGCCTTCTCCAGATCCATAAATGCTACATATAAATCCATTTGCTTTTCTAAGTATTTCTCACATACATTCTTCAAAGCAAACACCTGATCCACACATCCTCTACCACTTCTGAAACCACACTGCTCTTCCCCAATCTGATGCTCTGTACATGCTTTCACCCTCTCAATCAATACCCTCCCATATAATTTACCAGGAATACTCAACAAACTTATACCTCTGTAATTTGAGCACTCACTCTTATCCCCTTTGCCTTTGTACAATGGCACTATGCACGCATTCCGCAAGTCAATTGGGAGGTGAGTTTGAATGGAGAAAAACTGGAGGAAGTGAAGTGTTTTAGATATCTGGGAGTGGATCTGGCAGCGGATGGAACCATGGAAGCGGAAGTGAATCATAGGGTGGGGGAGGGGGCGAAAATTCTGGGAGCCTTGAAGAATGTGTGGAAGTCGAGAACATTATCTCGGAAAGCAAAAATGAGTATGTTTGAAGGAATAGTGGTTCCAACAATGTTGTATGGTTGCGAGGCGTGGGCTATGGATAGAGTTGTGCGCAGGAGGATGGATGTGCTGGAAATGAGATGTTTGAGGACAATGTGTGGTGTGAGGTGGTTTGATCGAGTAAGTAACATAAGGGTAAGAGAGATGTGTGGAAATAAAAAGAGCGTGGTTGAGAGAGCAGAAGAGGGTGTTTTGAAATGGTTTGGGCACATGGAGAGAATGAGTGAGGAAAGATTGACCAAGAGGATATATGTGTCGGAGGTGGAGGGAACGAGGAGAAGAGGGAGACCAAATTGGAGGTGGAAAGATGGAGTGAAAAAGATTTTGTGTGATCGGGGCCTGAACATGCAGGAGGGTGAAAGGAGGGCAAGGAATAGAGTGAATTGGAGCGATGTGGTATACCGGGGTTGACGTGCTGTCAGTGGATTGAATCGGGGCATGTGAAGCGTCTGGGGTAAACCATGAAAAGCTGTGTAGGTATGTATATTTTGCGTGTGTGGACGTATGTATATACATGTGTATGGTGGTGGGTTGGGCCATTTCTTTCGTCTGTTTCCTTGCGCTACCTCGCAAACGCGGGAGACAGCGACAAAGCAAAAAAAAAAAAAAAAAATATATATATATATATATATATATATATATATATATATATATATATATATATATATATATATATATATATGTGTGTGTGTGTGTGTGTGTGTGTGTGTGTGTGTGTGTGTGTGTGTGTGTGTACTGCTCCTCGAGAGAAGAGAGGTTGTATATGGTGTGGGGTTCGTGGTTGGGGGTCATGTCCCCAGCGGGGACTGCCCTCCCCAGCAGGAGTGGCGTGCCCCAACCACCACCACCACCATGAGGGCCCAGAATAGCCATCTCCTCTCCAACAATCGATCACACACACACACACACACACACACACACACACACACACACACACACACACCGTCTTACTCAACAGTTACAAACAGGGTCCTGTTAAACCGATGACCTCTCCTGTTCCTTACTGTTGTCACTTGGTATAGAATCACATTCGCTTCCCTGACTGACTTAACTGACCAGCACATCAACAAGATGGGGGCACCCCCTACATGACCTGTACGTTTGCCAGCCCTCATTCTACCGACCACTCTCCCTCGACACAGACCTGACCCACCCTTACAAAAAGGTGGACGCCAACGTGCACTTCATCAACCACAGAGACATGGGAGTGTAGATAGCGCGGATATGTAGGTACGCACCTGACCGAGTCTGAATGTTAAGAGGAATTTTGTTTTCAATACGATAATCGAAAATGCCTTAGCGCTACCATGACATATTATAGCTAAGTTTCCTTTAGGATTCGGTCTCGCGATCCTATCAACTCCATCACTCAGACAAAGATATAGAAAAACAAAATACCCCCTTGTTCAGCGGAGATAACACTTGTTCATCTGTAAGAACACACACTTATGTAACATCGCATCATAAGAATTCATCATAAATGTTTGATGATAGGAAAGTCCAACTACATAATCACTTAGGCATAGTTGCATCACCATAACAAACTCGTTATGCTTTTGTTTCCTAGAGGAAAGGTCAAACCACCTTAACATATGTGTATATATACACAAACTCTTCCGCAGCACATGGCATTCATCACCGTGTGAAACCCCTTCATAACCGGACACAACAAACACAAAACAACGAACAGTGCTCCTTGCTGCCCCTGGGATCAGTTCCACTGAAGGTATGAACTTTACATCATGATTATTGCAGCCTTCCGATGAGGCAGCTACGCACCTAACCTAACATCAATAGTACACATGTCCCCAGGGATTTAATATGAGCCAAAGAACTCGGGAACTCACTGGGTTCTCCCGGGGAACTCCCGCTAGACATCAAAGTGTTACAAAAGTTTTCCACGTGTTAAAAGGGCTGAGTAACGACCTTGGCGTCGCTTCCCGCGTCATGGTAATTTTCTCCCGATAACCTCAACTCGCCAAGGCTCCTCCTCCTCCTGCGTCTTCCTGCGTCAGTGTCGGGGGTGTAACTATCTTATGAGAGAGAGAGAGAGAGAGAGAGAGAGAGAGAGAGAGAGAGAGAGAGAGAGAGAGAGAGAGAGAGAGAGAGAGAGAGACCAGCCAGCCAACATTACACATAAAAGTGGGGCTTCTGAACATCACATCTCGCTGGTGTGTGTGTGTGTGCGCGCGCGTTAAGGAGGATATTCTTATCCAGCTTTTGTGAGTGAGATCTCCAAAGTTTAGGCAAACTCGCATCAGCAGTTCTTCGTGACACTAAGATCTAACTAAATTCTGAGAGGTGTCACATGCATATCAAAATTCATCTCAATCCCTGTAAGTCTGACATGTACTGGGCAGCAGAGAAGGAATACCTCCAGGACGAGGCAGAATTTCATAAAAAGTGACTCTTAGCTTCACACAATCGCTCCTGTTAACCGGCAGTCCGTTATTACCTATACAACCACTGTGTATATCATCGGACCCATTCTAGGGGCTAGTTAGAAGAGTTCCCACAGGTTAGGTTAGGTCTTCCGTTACACTGGGTCAAAATTTTGTTCCAGCTGCAAACGATTCAGTCTCATAAATTTAGATGAAACGTATTAAGAAATGTACTTTCCTATATTGGTTCTCAGTGAATGTAGGTTTGCGGCAGGGGTGTGTGATGTCTCCATGGTTGTTTAATTTGTTTATGGATGGGGTTGTTAGGGAGGTGAATGAAAGAGTTTTGGAAAGAGTGGCAAGTATGAAGTCTGTTGTGGATGAGAGAGCTTGGGAAGTGAGTCAGTTGTTGTTCGCTGATGATACAGCGCTGGTGGCTGATTCATGTGAGAAACTGCAGAAGCTGGTGACTGAGTTTGGTAAAGTGTGGGAAAGAAGAAAGTTAAGAGTAAATGTGAATAAGAGCAAGGTTATTAGGTACGGTAGGGTTGAGGGTCAAGTCAACTGGGAGGTAAGTTTGAATGGAGAAAAACTGGAGGAAGTAAAGTGTTTTAGATATCTGGGAGTGGATCTGGCAGGGGATGGAACCATGGAAGCGGAAGTGAATCATAGGGTGGGGGAGGGGGCGAAAATCCTGGGAGCCTTGAAGAATGTTTGGAAGTGGAGAACATTATCTCGGAAAGCAAAAATGGGTATGTTTGAAGGAATAGTGGTTCCAACAATGTTGTATGGTTGCGAGGCATGGGCTATGGATAGAGTTGTGCGCAGGAGGGTGGATGTGCTGGAAATGAGATGTTTGAGGACAATGTGTGGTGTGAGGTGGTTTGATCGAGTAAGTAATGTAAGGGTAAGAGAGATGTGTGAAAATAAAAAGAGCGTGGTTGAGAGAGCAGAAGAGGGTGTTCTGAAATGGTTTGGGCACATGGAGAGAATGAGTGAGGAAAGATTGACCAAGAGGATATATGTGTCGGAGGTGGAGGGAACGAGGAGAAGTGGGTGACCAAATTGAAGGTGGAAAGATGGAGTGAAAAAGATTTTGAGTGATCGGGGCCTGAACATGCAGGAGGGTGAAAGGCGGGCAAGGAATAGAGTAAATTGGATCGATGTGGTATACCGGGGTTGACGTGGTCAGTGGATTGAATCAGGGCATGTGAAGCGTCTGGGGTAAACCATGGAAAGTTGTGTGGGGCCTGGATGTGGAAAGGGAGCAGTGGTTTCGGGCATTATTACATGACAGCTAGAGACTGAGTGTGAACGAATGGGGCCTTTGTTGTCTTTTCCTAGCGCTACCTCGCACACATGAGGGGGGAGGGGGATGGTATTCCATGTGTGGCGGGGTGACGATGGGAATGAATAAAGGCAGACAGTGTGAATTGTGTGCATGGGTATATATGTATGTGTCTGTGTGTGTATATATATGTGTACACTGAGATGTATAGGTATGTATATTTGCGTGTGTGGACGTGTATGTATATACATGTGTATGGGGGTGGGTTTGGCCATTTCTTTCGTCCGTTTCCTTGCGCTACCTCGGAAACGCGGGAGACAGCGACAAAGCAAAATAAATATAAATAATATATATATACATATATATATATATATATATATATATATATATATATATATATATATATATATATATATATAAACTCGAAATGGCAGCATTTTCACTCTAGAAAACCATAAATCAAGCTTGATTCCAATCTTACAATAAAATATAGTCCGAACCCTTCATAAAAGTAGGTTCAGCAGCACCTGCAAGTGGTTCTACCGCAAGCCTGAAGTCACTATTGGCGAAGCGGCATGAACAGACACAAAACAGTGCTGCTCTTTTTCAAGAACCTGCTCATATCAAAGGAGTCTATTTCCCTGTTCCTGCGTGAAGTGCACCCTCGAAGCTGCATGAGCCCCATGCAAGGGATCCAGGGGTTGTATTAGGATAATATGACTCGTTACAATAACACTACAGCTTATATAGACCAATAAACATGTGGTCCCCCACAGACTCACATGGTCAGAAAATAATGTGTGTTTGTAGCAGTGAGGAAGGACGTTTATCTCATAACCTTTGTTTCAAGTCAGTAACTCAGCAGTATTTTACCAGACACCAACACTGTCACTAGTAGTCCCTGATAATGACACAAATTAGACTTTCATAACGTAATTCTTACACTTAGCAAGGCCGGCTGATCACAGCACGAGCGTCACGCCCCGCATCCATGCCAAAAGTCACAGGTGCCCCTGGTGGTGTAGAAAGGCTTGGCAATGTATGTCAGGATGGAAATTGACTACCAAAAACAGGTGAGCAGGGTTAGATAACAGTGCTACATAGGACACGTATAACTCTATGATGGAATGGGCTTGATTTAAGGCAGACGTTAGAATGTTTGGAGGAAATACATGGATATCACAGTTCTAACCTAGTCTACATCTATTTGTCTTCAAGCTTGGTATCTCATATACAACTGAAATAACTTCCTAACAGGTACTACAAGTTGTCGTAAAATATCAAGACTGATTTCAGACTTTACATTAAAAGGGAGACTCGTGTACCACAGTGTGACTGGGGTCCTCCAGGTTATGAAGCCAGGCAGAATCCTTATGGTGTGTTCCCTGGTCATCGTTTTAACGAGAGGATTCCTGGATTTTTCTTTTGATTAGCAGAAGACATTTTATTCCCATCTATCAGAAGGTCACTAAGTGAGGTCAATGACAGATGTAAATTCACTGAAAACCTTCATCAATACACACTCTCCAGTATATACATCGCAATAGATAAAGTATGTGTCAGTATGTAAGGAGTTATATGAACGTAGAGCATCAACTGCTCATCCTATAAACACTGAGACATGCTTGGAGTCTTAAGTATACCTTCTTCCTATGGATGTCATAATAAAGTAGGCCACAGAGAGGCTGGCTGTATATTCTCTTATAATCTGTCCCCTGTAAGGCCAACGACACTAAGGAATATCCAGTTGACAATATGAACTTCATACCTACGTCAGGTGATGAACTCTCAGCTCCAATGACCATGAAAAATTCATATATAAGAACAGCCTCGAATATGTCATGTTCGTGCTCTCTGTAAATCACTAATTCACCTATTTGTATTACTGTCCATCAATAAGTTAAAGTATGAACGAAAAAGAGACATAATTACAGTGTCTTTCAATTAGCCAACTACTTTCTAGTAACGTCGAAGTGCACTGGTGTCCATGTTTACCTGCACATCTCGAACTCCGATGTATATAGGCCATAGGGACTAATGTGTCTTATAAAGCAGACAGCGTTAGAGGTTAAGTATCTAACTAGTTCGTCCTCAGTCTTCACATGTTCCTGTAACATTCATAATATATATTCTATCCAAGTTTTTTTACTGCGTCGGCGTGGCAGCTTGGCGCGCGATGCCTGAAGCCGCCAGTGCGTCACTGAAGCAAAACTCAGTGATAACCTAAGTATATCTGGCTTTTGATGCACCTCAGCCTCGGGTAATGCGTCTCTAAAGCTATAATTAAATCCATTTTTCTTTGCGCTGGTAATTACAGAGCACAGTGTGGAGTGCCTGGCTGCCAAGATGGTGAGGGATGTTCGTGTGCTGCTTCCGGCGTGTGACTCACACGACTTTTTCGCCATCTGGTGACGTGCCATAAATTTTGGGAGTTATATCCTTTTTCTAACCTCCATACCACAAATTGCCTTTAATTACCAACTCCCCCATCACCTCCAAGAGCCTCTGCCCTATCACACATAAAAAACATGGACGTGACGCACACCTGCTTAGTGATATTATACGCACACCTGCTTAGTGATATTATACGCACACCTGCTTAGTGATATTATACGCACACCTGCTTAGTGATATTATACGCACACCTGCTTAGTAATATTATTCTTTTGTGATATAATTAACTTTGGCAGTGGACCTGAAGACGCGTCTGTAGTATACTAACCGTGACATGTTGCTGACAGTGTCGAATAAACAAAGTGTATAAATACACTGAAGGGGCAAGTTTCCTTAGGTATTACATAAGTATTTCCCTTCCAAAATAAATCAAATTTTGTGCTGTGCAGATGTGTTTGAATGTGTTAGGAAGAGCCAGCAGGCTCCACCACAGAGCATGTTTACTAAAGAAACATCCAGGTTCTTGCAGCAGTTGCAACATAGGTCCTCACCACTGATACAATGAGCCACTGTACGCTGTGGTTCTTCAACCAAGTGAAAGAATAAAACCATTTCTTTTGAAGGTAGATCTACACGATTTTACATTGTCAACCGAAATTGGATCGCACTGGAAACCAGTGACCGGGGAGATGAAGGTTATAATTTATATTTTTCAAAAACTGATTTACTCTACAGTTCTTATAACTAATGTAGCTTTGCTGTCGACTGGAACGAAACATCAAAACGTACCTAAGAATAGGTGCACTCACCTCAGTTCGAGACACGTTCAAAGAGCTGGTACAAAGACTGAGTGACGGGATATAGCCTAGCTTGAAGCAGGCCACGGAGCTGGGCACGCTACGACCCGCCTGACAAGTAGATCATGCAACACATTTCCCCAACCACAGACCTCGCATCATTCACTCGGCTTCCCCTTCCTGTTCACTGGCAAACAAACCTCCTGAGTTGTAATCAAGTCCACAGACCTTTACTGTCATGCATAACGTCAAAAAGTGACCCGGTTCAACTACAAGTCAACACTCATGACAGACCTGCATGTAACATGACTCACAATGCTCCACTTTTTTTTCCGGCGTTATTTCAACAATCTTTATCATCACAGAGCTAAACATTTTTTCTTATCTTTCCACTTTCCAAGATGAAAGTTTATTTAATTATTGACACGGACCACAACGTGACTTCAATATGCTAAACATGGTCAGAATTAATAACAAGGCCTTGATCACACACATCTCTCTAACATATGAGTGCATCCAATAATCATATCCACACAGAAAAAACAACTCCATTACTCTTCACTCAACATGAACATATAAGCATGCAAAAGACATCTCAGACTTATAAAGAAGCTGAGCAACTGATAACTATCAAATTAATGTACCGAGGAGTTCAAGAGGAAAATGTATAGACGCCGAAGAGGACGTTAACTGAGGTGGCGGATACGTTACTTCCAAGGCGTTGTAAACACCACAAGTTGCCAGGCAGGGGGACAGGAGGATGATATAGAAAATCATAAGTGTCTTTTGGAGTCGAGCGAGGAGGCTCGTGTTAAAGCCTGACCCTCCGCCGAGCTCAGGGGCCAGGTGTACGTGCATCATACCACTGCGTCACACAACGAATGATATTGCTGAAGAGCTGACTCAGTGTGCGAATAACGTTACACAGCGAAGGAAAACGTCAATATGATATTAATGTTAAAAGAAAAAAGAAAATACCGGTGACAGGAAAGTAGCTCTGCACTAACGACCAGGAGACTGATGAATACATCTTTAATTGCCCCAATCCATTTGAGAAGATGCATCAAAGACACCAAATGGTCTCAAATAAGGAAGGGATGAATTACACTGCATCTATATACGATGACATCACGCCTAATTTGGGAAACAGAACATGCGACACGGATCATCAATAAAAAAACTCCATACTATAATTTTGTGTCAAGGTGGTCATGGAGCACATGGTCAGTGCAAGCACAAAGCCATCTTTGGCGAAGCTATCGTCAGGTGTACAATATCGTAGAAGGACTTCTCATTCCAAAGGAGTCCATCTTATCCCTGCCACTGATTGTAGCTCAGTCTTGAAGTGCAGGAGTTCCTGAAAGAGTCCTGGTGGAAGGATGGAGTGAAAAAGGTTTTGAGTGATCGGGGCCTGAACATGCAGGAGGGTGAAAGGCGTGCAAGGAAAAGAGTGAATTGGAACGATGTGGTATACCGGGGTCGACGTGCTGTCAATGGATTGAATCAGGGCATGTGAAGCGTCTGGGGTAAACCATGGAAAGATTTGTAGGGCCTGGATGTGGAAAGGGAGCTGTGGTTTCTGTGCATTACACATGACAGCTAGAGACTGAGTGTGAACAAATGTGGCCTAACGCTACCTCGCGCGCATGCGGGGGGATGGGGTGCCATTTCATGTGTGGCGGGTTGGCAGCGGTAATAGATGAAGGCAGCATGTATGAATATGTACATGTGCATATATGTATATGTCTGTTTATGTATATGTATGTATACGTTGAAATGTATAGGTATGTATATGTGCGTGTGTGGGCGTTTATGTATATACATGTGTATGTGGGTGGGTTGGGCCATTCTTTCGTGTTTCCAAGCGCTACCTCGCTAACGCGGGAGACAGCGACAAAGTATAAAATGAATAAATAAATAAATATATATATATATATATATATATATATATGTATATATATATGGTGTGTGTGTGTGTGTATGCATACTGCATAGAATTACGTACAATTGACCATTAAGTGGAACGAAGGAAACAATTAAACTGCTATTGTTCATTAAAGCGACGAGACAAGGTCATACACTCCAAGGCTCCAGGAATTGTGATCACACAATCCTCAGCCATGACAGGACGCTTCGAAAATGGAAAGTATTCTTATTGTTCCAAGTGTCGAGTGTCAAGGTCCTGAGTTTCCATTACTATTCGGGTTCTAGAAACTCATTCTTCTGAGTGGCTCCTCGTCTCGGGTGTGATCTTTATAGTCTCACGAAGAAGGAAATCAACGACAGCTGTGAGAAAACTGTCCCACGATACCTATAATTCACCGTGGATTTAAGATTAGTGGAGGGAAAAAAAATATCCAGTTGGTGACGTATGATAACACGTAGTTGCTAAGGATTCTGGGAGTCTAAAATTACCTCTAAACCTACTGTATTCCATCACAACTTGACAGTGAAACAATATCCTCGACATAAACAAGAAAAAAAAATGCAGAACCTGTCTTCTGTTTAGGTGGCATACTAACACTCAGGAATAAAAGTAAAATGAGAAAGAAGTAAGTTGTTGGTACCCGTTAGGGGGGGCGGGGCCTGCAACATTTCCCGCGTTTCCCCCCTGAGCGTCACGTGACCTTGGCCCGCATCCGCTGTACGCAGGTGGGTCGCTGCTGTTCACCTCTTGAAGACAAGATCCACGCCAATCCCCATTTCTAATGTAGGTAATGGTATAAGCTGCTCTCTCATGATTAAAATGAACATCATTGAAGTACTAATAAAGCAGGATGCATCTAAGATTTCTATCACAGCCTCGGCTCAAACTTCATTAACTCAACGTACGCTAATCACTAGAACTACTTCACTATAAGAACACTGAAATCAGATTTAAATATGCTGCTGCAGAATAGTGAGGCACTGCTGAAGGAGCGAGAGGTGTGGCGCGTGGAAAGTCATCGGTGTGGCCTCGGTATGTGCAACGGAGGAAAACGTACGTTGACAACATTTGAGGAATTAGGTTAAGCTGCAGGACCTGCGACCCTCTTACTCTCCTTCTTGTTTCCTCTGTTTCTCTTCTTCGCCCTGCAAAAAGCTCTCCATGATTCTGAACCCCCAAACCTCTCCCTCCAGCCAAAATTCAATTAATATTTTCGGGGCATTATCTCCTGCCACCACCCCATAATGAAGCCATCATAATTCCTGTACGTACATTCAATTCCTCTTCAGAGACTTATGGGATATCTGTTAATACCAAAAAAGGAGCCAGTGTCCAATAAAGGCATCATACGTCCACTGTCAAGGGCCATATACATAATACAGAGACCACGGAATCATCTTGAACGCCTGAAGGACTTAAAGGTTGATCGATTGGTGGCTTAACTCGACGTTCACGAACTAACGTATGACCCTGACAGCTGATTGGCCCCAAGCCAAAACTAACCAACCAACCATGACATAATAAGTAACTCGTCCACCTCCAGCATACTGTTCATTTCCATTTAAAATCCTCATGCCATGTGGAATGAAAGTGTTAAGTGATAAAAACGGGATTTCCAGTATGTTCTCAGTTCTGATCCGGGTGTTTTGCGTCCATGACGTCATTGGTATGAATTCCCGGCGGCGGCGGCGGCGGGCCAGCACTGGAGGCGGGCGGAGGGAGGGCGGCTGACTCACGACCCACCCACTGTCAGCGGCCGAGTGTTATGTGCGTCTGGCTTACGTCGCTATGACCTATTAACCGGATCACCAACAACACTTCATCTTGGTTGTTGTTAGGATTAACCAACCGTCTACTGACAACACTTTTAGATTACACACACACATATATATATATATATATATATATATATATATATATATATATATATATATATATATATATATATATATATATATATATATATTTTACTTTGTCGCTGTCTCCCGCGTTTGCGAGGTAGCGCAAGGAAACAGACGAAAGAAATGGCACAACCCCCCCCCCCATACACATGTATATACATACGTCCACACACGCAAATATACATACCTACACAGCTTTCCATGGTTTACTCCAGACGCTTCACATGCCTTGATTCAATCCACTGACAGCACGTCAACCCCGGTATACCACATCGCTCCAATTCACTCTATTCCTTGCCCTCCTTTCACCCTCCTGCATGTTCAGGCCCCGATCACACAAAATCTTTTTCACTCCATCTTTCCACCTCCAATTTGGTCTCCCTCTTCTCCTTGTTCCCTCCACCTCCGACACATATATCCTCTTGGTCAATCTTTCCTCACTCATCCTCTCCATGTGCCCAAACCACTTCAAAACACCCTCTTCTGCTCTCTCAACCACGCTCTTTTTATTTCCACACATCTCTCTTACCCTTACGTTACTCACTCGATCAAACCACCTCACACCACACATTGTCCTCAAACATCTCATTTCCAGCACATCCATCCTCCTGCGCACAACTCTATCCATAGCCCACGCCTCGCAACCATACAACATTGTTGGAACCACTATTCCTTCAAACATACCCATTTTTGCTTTCCGAGTATCACTTAGTGTGGTGGAGTTTCTAGTGTGGTGGAGTATCTAATGTGGTGGAGTACCTAGTGTGGTGGAGTACCTAGTGTGGTGGAGTATCTAGCGTGGTGGAAGTACCTGGTGAGGTGGAGTATTCTAGTGTGGTGGAGTATCTAATGTGGTGGAGTACCTGATGAGGTGGAGTATCTAGTTGTGGTGGAGTACCTAGTGTGGTGGAGTACCTGGCGTGGTGGAGTATCTAGCGTGGTGGAGTACCTGGCGTGGTGGAGTACCTGGCGTGGTGGAGTACCTGGCGTGGTGGAGTACCTGGTGTGATGGATCACTTAGTGTGGTGGAGTACCTGATGAGGTGGAGTATCTAGTGTGGTGGAGTTTCTAGTGTGGTGGAGTACTGGTGAGGTGGAGTATCTTAGTGTGGTGGAGTATCTAATGTGGTGGAGTATCTAATGTGGTGGAGTATCTAATGTGGTGGAGTATCTAGCGTGGTGGAAGTACCTGGTGAGGTGGAGTATTCTAGTGTGGTGGAGTACCTAGTGTGGTGGAGTATTCTAGTGTGGTGGAAGTACCTGGTGAGGTGGAGTTTCTAGTGTGGTGGAGTACCTAGTGTGGTGGAGTACCTGATGAGGTGGAGTATCTAGTGTGGTGGAGTATCTGGTGTGGTGGAGTACCTGATGAGGTGGAGTATCTAGCGTTGGTGGAGTACCTGGTGAGGTGGAGTATTAGTGTGGTGGAGTACCTGGCGTGGTGGAGTATCTTAGTGTGGTGGAGTATCTAGTTTGGTGGAGTTTCTAGTGTGGTGGAGTATCTAATGTGGTGGAGTACCTAGTGTGGTGGAGTATTCTAGTGTGGTGGAGTATTTAGCGTGGTGGAGTATCTAGCGTGGTGGAGTACCTGATGAGGTGGAGTATCTTAGTGTGGTGGAGTATTCTAGTGTGGTGGAGTACCTAGTGTGGTGGAGTTACCTGGTGAGGTGGAGTATCTTAGTGTGGTGGAGTATCTAGTGTGGTGGAGTACCTGATGAGGTGGAGTATCTAGCGTGGTGGAGTATCTAGCGTGGTGGAGTATCTAATGTGGTGGAGTACCTGATGAGGTGGAGTATCTTAGTGTGGTGGAGTACCTGATGAGGTGGAGTATCTTAGTGTGGTGGAGTACCTGATGAGGTGGAGTATCTTAGTGTGGTGGAGTACCTAGTGTGGTGGAGTACCTGATGAGGTGGAGTATCTAGCGTGGTGGAGTATCTAATGTGGTGGAGTACCTAGTGTGGTGGAGTATCTAATGTGGTGGAGTACCTGATGAGGTGGAGTATCTAGTGTGGTGGAGTATATAGTGTGGTGGAGTATTCTAGTGTGGTGGAGTTTCTAGTGTGGTGGAGTATTTAGCGTGGTGGAGTACCTGGCGTGGTGGAGTATCTAGTGTGGTGGAGTTACCTGGCGTGGTGGAGTACTGGTGAGGTGGAGTATCTAGTGTGGTGGAGTACCTGGTGAGGTGGAGTATCTAGTGTGGTGGAGTTACCTGGCGTGGTGGAGTATCTAGCGTTGGTGGAGTACCTGGTGTGATGGATCACTTAGTGTGGTGGAGTACTTGGTGTGGTGGATTACCTAGTGTGGTGGAGTACCTGGTGTGATGGATCACTTAGTGTGGTGGAGTATATAGTGTGGTGGAGTATATAGTGTGGTGGAGTATTCTAGTGTGGTGGAGTATATAGTGTGGTGGAGTATATAGTGTGGTGGAGTATATAGTGTGGTGGAGTATATAGTGTGGTGGAGTATATAGTGTGGTGGAGTATATAGTGTGGTGGAGTATATAGTGTGGTGGAGTATCTAGTGTGGTGGAGTATTCTAGTGTGGTGGAGTTACCTGGCGTGGTGGAGTATCTAGCGTGGTGGAGTATCTAGCGTGGTGGAGTATCTAATGTGGTGGAGTATCTAGCGTGGTGGAGTATCTAATGTGGTGGAGTACCTAGTGTGGTGGAGTTTCTAGTGTGGTGGAGTTACCTGGCGTGGTGGAGTATCTAGCGTGGTGGAGTACCTGGTGTGATGGATCACTTAGTGTGGTGGAGTACCTAGTGTGGTGGAGTACCTGATGAGGTGGAGTATCTTAGTGTGGTGGAGTATCTAATGTGGTGGAGTACCTAGTGTGGTGGAGTACCTAGTGTGGTGGAGTTACCTGGCGTGGTGGAGTATCTGGTGAGGTGGAGTATCTTAGTGTGGTGGAGTACCTGGTGTGATGGATCACTTAGTGTGGTGGAGTTTCTAGTGTGGTGGAGTATTCTAGTGTGGTGGAGTATTCTAGTGTGGTGGAGTACCTAGTGTGGTGGAGTTACCTGGCGTGGTGGAGTATCTAATGTGGTGGAGTACCTGATGAGGTGGAGTATCTAGCGTGGTGGAGTATCTAGTGTGGTGGAGTATTCTAGTGTGGTGGAGTATTCTAGTGTGGTGGAGTATCTAGCGTGGTGGAGTACCTGGTGTGGTGGAGTACCTAGTGTGGTGGAGTATTCTAGTGTGGTGGAGTATTTAGCGTGGTGGAGTATCTAATGTGGTGGAGTATCTGGTGAGGTGGAGTTTCTAGTGTGGTGGAGTACCTGGTGTGATGGATCACTTAGTGTGGTGGAGTACCTGGCATGGTGGAGTATCTAGCGTGGTGGAGTACTGGTGAGGTGGAGTATTAGTGTGGTGGAGTACCTGGTGTGATGGATCACTTAGTGTGGTGGAGTATCTAATGTGGTGGAGTACCTAGTGTGGTGGAGTACCTAGTGTGGTGGAGTATCTAATGTGGTGGAGTACCTAGTGTGGTGGAGTATCTAATGTGGTGGAGTATCTTAGTGTGGTGGAGTTTCTAGTGTGGTGGAGTACTTGGTGTGGTGGATTACTAGTGTGGTGGAGTTTCTAGTGTGGTGGAGTATCTAGCGTGGTGGAGTATCTAGCGTGGTGGAGTACCTGGTGTGATGGATCACTTAGTGTGGTGGAGTATTCTAGTGTGGTGGAGTTTCTAGTGTGGTGGAGTTACCTGGCGTGGTGGAGTATCTAATGTGGTGGAGTATCTAATGTGGTGGAGTACCTAGTGTGGTGGAGTATTCTAGTGTGGTGGAGTACCTGGCGTGGTGGAGTATCTTAGTGTGGTGGAGTATCTAATGTGGTGGAGTATCTAATGTGGTGGAGTATCTAATGTGGTGGAGTATCTAGTGTGGTGGAGTATATAGTGTGGTGGAGTATATAGTGTGGTGGAGTATATAGTGTGGTGGAGTATATAGTGTGGTGGAGTATTCTAGTGTGGTGGAGTATATAGTGTGGTGGAGTATATAGTGTGGTGGAGTATCTAATGTGGTGGAGTATCTAGCGTGGTGGAGTATCTAGCGTGGTGGAGTATCTAGTTTGGTGGAGTTACTAGTGTGGTGGAGTATCTAATGTGGTGGAGTACCTGGTGTGGTGGAGTACCTGGCGTGGTGGAGTATCTAGTTGTGGTGGAGTACCTGGTGTGGTGGAGTATCTAATGTGGTGGAGTATCTAATGTGGTGGAGTACCTGGTGAGGTGGAGTATCTAGTGTGGTGGAGTATCTGGTGAGGTGGAGTATTAGTGTGGTGGAGTATCTAGCGTGGTGGAGTACCTGATGAGGTGGAGTATCTAGTGTGGTGGTGTACCTGGTGAGGTGGAGTATTAGTGTGGTGGAGTATTCTAGTGTGGTGGAGTATATAGTGTGGTGGAGTACTGGTGAGGTGGAGTATCTAGAGTGGTGGAGTATCTAATGTGGTGGAGTATCTAATGTGGTGGAGTACCTGATGAGGTGGAGTATCTTAGTGTGGTGGAGTACCTGATGAGGTGGAGTATCTAGTGTGGTGGAAGTACCTGGTGAGGTGGAGTATCTAGCGTGGTGGAGTACCTGGCGTGGTGGAGTATCTAGTGTGGTGAAGTATCTAGCGTGGTGGAAGTACCTGGTGAGGTGGAGTAATCTAGTGTGGTGGAGTATTTAGCGTGGTGGAGTACCTGGCGTGGTGGAGTATCTAATGTGGTGGAGTACCTGGTGTGGTGGAGTACCTGGTGTGGTGGAGTTTCTAGTGTGGTGGAGTTACCTGGCGTGGTGGAGTACCTGGCGTGGTGGAGTACTGGTGAGGTGGAGTATTAGTGTGGTGGAGTATATAGTGTGGTGGAGTATATAGTGTGGTGGAGTATATAGTGTGGTGGAGTATATAGTGTGGTGGAGTATATAGTGTGGTGGAGTATTTAGCGTGGTGGAGTATCTAATGTGGTGGAGTATCTAATGTGGTGGAGTACCTGATGAGGTGGAGTATCTAGCGTGGTGGAAGTACCTGGTGAGGTGGAGTTTCTAGTGTGGTGGAGTACCTGGTGTGATGGATCACTTAGTGTGGTGGAGTATCTAATGTGGTGGAGTATCTAGTGTGGTGGAGTACTTGGTGTGGTGGATTACTAGTGTGGTGGAGTATATAGTGTGGTGGAGTATATAGTGTGGTGGAGTATATAGTGTGGTGGAGTATTCTAGTGTGGTGGAGTATATAGTGTGGTGGAGTATATAGTGTGGTGGAGTATATAGTGTGGTGGAGTATATAGTGTGGTGGAGTATATAGTGTGGTGGAGTATATAGTGTGGTGGAGTATATAGTGTGGTGGAGTATATAGTGTGGTGGAGTATATAGTGTGGTGGAGTACCTAGTGTGGTGGAGTATTCTAGTGTGGTGGAGTATTTAGCGTGGTGGAGTATCTAGCGTGGTGGAAGTACCTGGTGAGGTGGAGTATCTAGTGTGGTGGAGTTTCTAGTGTGGTGGAGTACCTGGTGTGATGGATCACTTAGTGTGGTGGAGTATATAGTGTGGTGGAGTATATAGTGTGGTGGAGTATATAGTGTGGTGGAGTATATAGTGTGGTGGAGTATATAGTGTGGTGGAGTATATAGTGTGGTGGAGTATATAGTGTGGTGGAGTATATAGTGTGGTGGAGTACCTAGTGTGGTGGAGTATTTAGCGTGGTGGAGTATCTAATGTGGTGGAGTACCTGATGAGGTGGAGTATCTTAGTGTGGTGGAGTATTCTAGTGTGGTGGAGTATCTAATGTGGTGGAGTATCTGGTGAGGTGGAGTATCTAGCGTGGTGGAGTATCTAATGTGGTGGAGTACTGGTGAGGTGGAGTAATCTAGTGTGGTGGAAGTACCTGGTGAGGTGGAGCACCTGGCGTGGTGGAGTACCTGGTGTGGTGGAGTTTCTAGTGTGGTGGAGTATCTAATGTGGTGGAGTACCTGATGAGGTGGAGTATCTAGCGTGGTGGAGTACCTGATGAGGTGGAGTATCTTAGTGTGGTGGAGTACCTGATGAGGTGGAGTATCTAGCGTGGTGGAGTATCTAATGTGGTGGAGTATCTAATGTGGTGGAGTATCTAATGTGGTGGAGTATCTAATGTGGTGGAGTACCTAGTGTGGTGGAGTATTCTAGTGTGGTGGAGTTACCTGGCGT
The DNA here is from genome assembly GCF_036320965.1 of Panulirus ornatus. Taxonomy (NCBI): domain Eukaryota; kingdom Metazoa; phylum Arthropoda; class Malacostraca; order Decapoda; family Palinuridae; genus Panulirus; species Panulirus ornatus. The sequence continues at coordinate 25,325,952 of NC_092240.1, forward strand.
GGTGGAGTATCTGGTGAGGTGGAGTATCTAGCGTGGTGGAGTACCTGGTGTGATGGATCACTTAGTGTGGTGGAGTTTCTAGTGTGGTGGAGTTTCTAGTGTGGTGGAGTTTCTAGTGTGGTGGAGTATTTAGCGTGGTGGAGTATCTAATGTGGTGGAGTATCTAGCGTGGTGGAGTACCTGATGAGGTGGAGTATCTAGTGTGGTGGAGTATCTAATGTGGTGGAGTATCTAATGTGGTGGAGTATCTAATGTGGTGGAGTACCTGATGAGGTGGAGTATCTTAGTGTGGTGGAGTATCTAATGTGGTGGAGTATCTAGCGTGGTGGAAGTACCTGGTGAGGTGGAGTATCTTAGTGTGGTGGAGTATCTGGTGAGGTGGAGTATTAGTGTGGTGGAGTACTGGTGAGGTGGAGTATCTAGTTTGGTGGAGTTACTAGTGTGGTGGAGTACCTAGTGTGGTGGAGTATCTAGCGTGGTGGAGTATCTAATGTGGTGGAGTATCTAATGTGGTGGAGTATCTAGCGTGGTGGAGTACCTGGTGTGATGGATCACTTAGTGTGGTGGAGTACCTGATGAGGTGGAGTATCTAGTGTGGTGGAGTATCTAATGTGGTGGAGTATCTAGCGTGGTGGAGTATCTGGTGAGGTGGAGTATTAGTGTGGTGGAGTATTTAGCGTGGTGGAGTATCTAATGTGGTGGAGTATCTAATGTGGTGGAGTACCTGGCGTGGTGGAGTATCTTAGTGTGGTGGAGTATTTAGCGTGGTGGAGTATCTTAGTGTGGTGGAGTATTCTAGTGTGGTGGAGTTTCTAGTGTGGTGGAGTATTTAGCGTGGTGGAGTATCTTAGTGTGGTGGAGTACCTGGCGTGGTGGAGTATCTTAGTGTGGTGGAGTATCTGGTGAGGTGGAGTATTCTAGTGTGGTGGAGTTTCTAGTGTGGTGGAGTATCTAGCGTGGTGGAGTACCTGGTGTGGTGGAGTACCTGGCGTGGTGGAGTACCTGATGAGGTGGAGTATCTAGCGTGGTGGAGTACCTGGCGTGGTGGAGTATCTAGCGTGGTGGAGTATCTAATGTGGTGGAGTACCTAGTGTGGTGGAGTTACCTGGTGAGGTGGAGTATCTAGCGTGGTGGAGTATCTAGCGTGGTGGAGTACTGGTGAGGTGGAGTATTAGTGTGGTGGAGTATTTAGCGTGGTGGAGTATCTTAGTGTGGTGGAGTACCTAGTGTGGTGGAGTTTCTAGTGTGGTGGAGTATCTAGCGTGGTGGAGTACTGGTGAGGTGGAGTATCTAGCGTGGTGGAGTATCTAGCGTGGTGGAGTATCTAATGTGGTGGAGTATCTAATGTGGTGGAGTACCTAGTGTGGTGGAGTACCTAGTGTGGTGGAGTACCTGGTGTGATGGATCACTTAGTGTGGTGGAGTACTGGTGTGGTGGAGTATTCTAGTGTGGTGGAGTTTCTAGTGTGGTGGAGTTTCTAGTGTGGTGGAGTTTCTAGTGTGGTGGAGTTTCTAGTGTGGTGGAAGTACCTGGTGAGGTGGAGTTTCTAGTGTGGTGAAGTATCTAGCGTGGTGGAGTACCTGATGAGGTGGAGTATCTTAGTGTGGTGGAGTATTTAGCGTGGTGGAGTACCTGGTGAGGTGGAGTATTAGTGTGGTGGAGTACTGGTGAGGTGGAGTAATCTAGTGTGGTGGAGTATATAGTGTGGTGGAGTATTTAGCGTGGTGGAGTATCTTAGTGTGGTGGAGTATATAGTGTGGTGGAGTATATAGTGTGGTGGAGTATATAGTGTGGTGGAGTATTTAGCGTGGTGGAGTATCTGGTGAGGTGGAGTATCTAGCGTGGTGGAAGTACCTGGTGAGGTGGAGTATTAGTGTGGTGGAGTATCTAATGTGGTGGAGTATCTAGCGTGGTGGAGTATCTAATGTGGTGGAGTACCTAGTGTGGTGGAGTTTCTAGTGTGGTGGAGTACCTAGTGTGGTGGAGTACCTGGTGTGATGGATCACTTAGTGTGGTGGAGTATCTAGCGTGGTGGAGTATCTAATGTGGTGGAGTATCTAATGTGGTGGAGTACCTGGCGTGGTGGAGTACCTGGCGTGGTGGAGTATCTAATGTGGTGGAGTATCTTAGTGTGGTGGAGTATTCTAGTGTGGTGGAGTACCTAGTGTGGTGGAGTATTCTAGTGTGGTGGAGTTTCTAGTGTGGTGGAGTATTCTAGTGTGGTGGAGTATTTAGCGTGGTGGAGTATCTAGCGTGGTGGAGTATCTAATGTGGTGGAGTACCTAGTGTGGTGGAGTATTTAGCGTGGTGGAGTATCTAGTGTGGTGGAGTATTTAGCGTGGTGGAGTACCTGATGAGGTGGAGTATCTTAGTGTGGTGGAGTATCTAATGTGGTGGAGTATCTAGCGTGGTGGAGTATCTAGCGTGGTGGAGTATCTAATGTGGTGGAGTATCTAATGTGGTGGAGTACCTAGTGTGGTGGAGTATTCTAGTGTGGTGGAGTATTCTAGTGTGGTGGAGTATTTAGCGTGGTGGAGTACCTGATGAGGTGGAGTATCTTAGTGTGGTGGAGTATCTGGTGAGGTGGAGTATCTAGCGTGGTGGAGTATCTAATGTGGTGGAGTACCTGGTGTGATGGATCACTTAGTGTGGTGGAGTTTCTAGTGTGGTGGAGTATCTAATGTGGTGGAGTACCTAGTGTGGTGGAGTATCTAATGTGGTGGAGTACCTGGCGTGGTGGAGTATCTTAGTGTGGTGGAGTTTCTAGTGTGGTGGAGTATCTAATGTGGTGGAGTATCTAATGTGGTGGAGTACCTAGTGTGGTGGAGTTTCTAGTGTGGTGGAGTTACCTGGCGTGGTGGAGTATCTAGCGTGGTGGAGTACCTGGTGTGATGGATCACTTAGTGTGGTGGAGTATTCTAGTGTGGTGGAGTTTCTAGTGTGGTGGAGTTTCTAGTGTGGTGGAGTACTTGGTGTGGTGGATTACCTAGTGTGGTGGAGTATCTAGCGTGGTAAGTACCTGGTGTGGTGGAGTTTCTAGTGTGGTGGAGTACCTGGCGTGGTGGAGTATCTAATGTGGTGGAGTATCTAATGTGGTGGAGTACCTGGTGTGATGGATCACTTAGTGTGGTGGAGTATTCTAGTGTGGTGGAGTACCTAGTGTGGTGGAGTATTCTAGTGTGGTGGAGTATTTAGCGTGGTGGAGTATCTAATGTGGTGGAGTACCTAGTGTGGTGGAGTATTCTAGTGTGGTGGAAGTACCTGGTGAGGTGGAGTATCTAGCGTGGTGGAGTATCTAGTGTGGTGGAGTATTCTAGTGTGGTGGAGTTTCTAGTGTGGTGGAGTATCTAATGTGGTGGAGTATCTAGTTTGGTGGAGTTTCTAGTGTGGTGGAGTATTCTAGTGTGGTGGAGTATCTAGCGTGGTGGAGTACCTGATGAGGTGGAGTATCTAGCGTGGTGGAAGTACCTGGTGAGGTGGAGTATCTTAGTGTGGTGGAGTATCTAATGTGGTGGAGTATCTAGCGTGGTGGAGTATCTAATGTGGTGGAGTACCTAGTGTGGTGGAGTATCTAATGTGGTGGAGTACCTGGTGTGATGGATCACTTAGTGTGGTGGAGTACCTGGTGTGATGGATCACTTAGTGTGGTGGAGTATCTAATGTGGTGGAGTACCTGGCGTGGTGGAGTACCTGATGAGGTGGAGTATCTAGCGTGGTGGAAGTACCTGGTGAGGTGGAGTATCTAGCGTGGTGGAGTACCTGGTGTGATGGATCACTTAGTGTGGTGGAGTTACCTGGCGTGGTGGAGTACCTGATGAGGTGGAGTATCTTAGTGTGGTGGAGTACTTGGTGTGGTGGATTACCTAGTGTGGTGGAGTTTCTAGTGTGGTGGAGTATCTAGTGTGGTGGAAGTACCTGGTGAGGTGGAGTATCTAGCGTGGTGGAGTATCTAATGTGGTGGAGTATCTAATGTGGTGGAGTACCTAGTGTGGTGGAGTACCTAGTGTGGTGGAGTTTCTAGTGTGGTGGAGTTTCTAGTGTGGTGGAGTACCTGGCGTGGTGGAGTATCTAGTGTGGTGGAGTTTCTAGTGTGGTGGAGTTACCTGGTGAGGTGGAGTATCTAGCGTGGTGGAGTACTGGTGTGGTGGAGTACTTGGTGTGGTGGATTACCTAGTGTGGTGGAGTTTCTAGTGTGGTGGAGTACCTGATGAGGTGGAGTATCTAGTGTGGTGGAGTTACCTGGCGTGGTGGAGTATCTTAGTGTGGTGGAGTACCTAGTGTGGTGGAGTATCTAGCGTGGTGGAGTATCTAGCGTGGTGGAGTATCTAGCGTGGTGGAGTATCTTAGTGTGGTGGAGTATTCTAGTGTGGTGGAGTATCTAGTGTGGTGGAGTTTCTAGTGTGGTGGAGTTTCTAGTGTGGTGGAGTTTCTAGTGTGGTGGAGTATTCTAGTGTGGTGGAGTATTCTAGTGTGGTGGAGTATTCTAGTGTGGTGGAGTTTCTAGTGTGGTGGAGTTTCTAGTGTGGTGGAGTATCTAGCGTGGTGGAGTACCTGGCGTGGTGGAGTACCTGATGAGGTGGAGTATCTAGCGTGGTGGAGTATCTAATGTGGTGGAGTATCTAATGTGGTGGAGTATCTAATGTGGTGGAGTATCTAATGTGGTGGAGTACCTGGTGTGATGGATCACTTAGTGTGGTGGAGTACCTGATGAGGTGGAGTATCTAGCGTGGTGGAGTACCTGGTGTGATGGATCACTTAGTGTGGTGGAGTACCTAGTGTGGTGGAGTTTCTAGTGTGGTGGAGTTTCTAGTGTGGTGGAGTACCTGATGAGGTGGAGTATCTTAGTGTGGTGGAGTATTTAGCGTGGTGGAGTACCTGGTGTGGTGGAGTATTCTAGTGTGGTGGAGTATCTAGTTTGGTGGAGTTTCTAGTGTGGTGAAGTATCTAGCGTGGTGGAGTATCTAATGTGGTGGAGTACCTAGTGTGGTGGAGTACCTGATGAGGTGGAGTATCTAGCGTGGTGGAGTACCTGATGAGGTGGAGTATCTTAGTGTGGTGGAGTACCTGATGAGGTGGAGTATCTTAGTGTGGTGGAGTACCTAGTGTGGTGGAGTACCTGATGAGGTGGAGTATCTTAGTGTGGTGGAGTACCTGATGAGGTGGAGTATCTTAGTGTGGTGGAGTACCTGATGAGGTGGAGTATCTAGCGTGGTGGAGTACCTGATGAGGTGGAGTATCTTAGTGTGGTGGAGTACCTGGTGTGGTAGAGTACCTGGTGTGATGGATCACTTAGTGTGGTGGAGTACTTCGTGTGGTGGAGTACCTAGTGTGGTGGAGTTACCTGGCGTGGTGGAGTATCTAATGTGGTGGAGTACCTGATGAGGTGGAGTATCTTAGTGTGGTGGAGTACCTGATGAGGTGGAGTATCTAGCGTGGTGGAGTACCTGATGAGGTGGAGTATCTAGCGTGGTGGAGTACCTGGTGAGGTGGAGTATCTTAGTGTGGTGGAGTATTTAGCGTGGTGGAGTACCTGATGAGGTGGAGTATCTAGCGTGGTGGAAGTACCTGGTGAGGTGGAGTATCTAGCGTGGTGGAGTATCTGGTGAGGTGGAGTATCTAGCGTGGTGGAGTACCTGATGAGGTGGAGTATCTTAGTGTGGTGGAGTACGGATGAGGTGGAGTATCTAGTGTGGTGGAAGTACCTGGTGAGGTGGAGTATTTAGCGTGGTGGAGTATCTAATGTGGTGGAGTACCTGGCGTGGTGGAGTATCTAATGTGGTGGAGTATCTAATGTGGTGGAGTACCTGATGAGGTGGAGTATCTAGCGTGGTGGAGTACCTGGCGTGGTGGAGTATCTAATGTGGTGGAGTACCTGGTGAGGTGGAGTATCTAGTGTGGTGGTGTACCTGGTGAGGTGGAGTATCTAGCGTGGTGGAGTATCTAGTGTGGTGGAGTATTTAGCGTGGTGGAGTATCTAGTGTGGTGGAGTTTCTAGTGTGGTGGAGTACCTGGTGAGGTGGAGTATCTAGCGTGGTGGAGTACCTGGCGTGGTGGAGTATCTAGCGTGGTGGAGTATCTAGTGTGGTGGTGTACCTGGTGAGGTGGAGTATCTAGCGTGGTGGAGTATCTAGCGTGGTGGAGTATCTAATGTGGTGGAGTACCTGGTGTGGTGGAGTTTCTAGTGTGGTGGAGTACCTGGTGTGGTGGAGTATCTAATGTGGTGGAGTATCTAATGTGGTGGAGTACCTAGTGTGGTGGAGTTACCTGGTGAGGTGGAGTATTCTAGTGTGGTGGAGTTACCTGGTGAGGTGGAGTATCTAGCGTGGTGGAGTACCTGATGAGGTGGAGTATCTAGTGTGGTGGAGTTACCTGGCGTGGTGGAGTATCTAGTGTGGTGGTGTACCTGGTGAGGTGGAGTATCTAGTGTGGTGGTGTACCTGGTGAGGTGGAGTATCTAGCGTGGTGGTGTACCTGGTGAGGTGGAGTATCTAGCGTGGTGGAGTATCTAATGTGGTGGAGTATCTAGCGTGGTGGTGTACCTGGTGAGGTGGAGTATCTTAGTGTGGTGGAGTACCTAGTGTGGTGGAGTATCTAGTGTGGTGGTGTACCTGGTGAGGTGGAGTATCTAGCGTGGTGGAGTACTGGTGTGGTGGAGTACCTGGCGTGGTGGAGTATCTAGCGTGGTGGAGTATCTTAGTGTGGTGGAGTATCTAATGTGGTGGAGTATCTAGCGTGGTGGTGTACCTGGTGAGGTGGAGTATCTAGCGTGGTGGAGTATCTAGTGTGGTGGAGTACCTAGTGTGGTGGAGTTACCTGGCGTGGTGGAGTATCTAGTGTGGTGGAGTACCTGGTGTGGTGGAGTACCTGGTGTGGTGGAGTATCTAATGTGGTGGAGTATCTAGCGTGGTGGTGTACCTGGTGAGGTGGAGTATCTAGCGTGGTGGTGTACCTGGTGAGGTGGAGTATCTAGTGTGGTGGTGTACCTGGTGAGGTGGAGTATCTAGCGTGGTGGAGTATCTGGTGAGGTGGAGTATCTAGCGTGGTGGAGTATCTAATGTGGTGGAGTATCTAGCGTGGTGGAGTACTGGTGAGGTGGAGTATCTAGTGTGGTGGAGTACCTGGTGAGGTGGAGTATCTAGTGTGGTGGTGTACCTGGTGAGGTGGAGTATCTAGCGTGGTGGAGTATCTAATGTGGTGGAGTACCTGGCGTGGTGGAGTATCTAATGTGGTGGAGTACCTAGTGTGGTGGAGTATCTAGCGTGGTGGAGTATCTAGTGTGGTGGTGTACCTGGTGAGGTGGAGTATCTAGCGTGGTGGAGTATCTAGCGTGGTGGAGTATCTAATGTGGTGGAGTATCTAGCGTGGTGGAGTACCTGGTGTGGTGGAGTACCTGGCGTGGTGGAGTATCTAATGTGGTGGAGTATCTGGTGAGGTGGAGTATCTAGCGTGGTGGAGTACCTGGTGTGGTGGAGTATCTAATGTGGTGGAGTACCTAGTGTGGTGGAGTATCTAGTGTGGTGGAGTACCTGGGGTGGTGAAGTATCTATTGTGGTGGAGTACCGGATGAGGTGGAGTATCTGGCGTGGTGGAGTACCTGGTGTGGTGGAGTATCTAATGTGGTGGAGTACCTGGTGAGTTGGAGTATCTAGTGTGGTGGAGTATCTAGTGTGGTGGAGTACCTGGTGAGGTGGAGTATCTAGCGTGGTGGAGTATCTGGTATGGTGGAGTATCTAGCGTGGTGGAGTACCTGGTGAGGTGGAGTATCTAGTGTGGTGAAGTATCTAGTGCGGTGGAGTACCTGGCGTGGTGGAGTATCTAGTGTGGTGGAGTATCTAGCATGGTGGAGTACCTAGTGTGGTGGAGTACCTGGTGTAGTGGAATACCTGGTGTGGTGGAGTACCTGCGTGGTGGAGTATCTAGCGTGGTGGAGTATCTGGTGTGGTGGAGTACCTGGCGTGGTGGAGTACCTGGTGTGGTGGAGTATTTAGCGTGGTGGAGTACCTGATGAGGTGGAGTATCTAGTGTGGTGGAGTACCTGATGAGGTGGAGTATTTAGTGTGGTGGAGTACCTGGCGTGGTGGAGTAACTAGCGTGGTGGAGTACCTGGTGAGGTGGAGTATCTAGTTTGGTGGAGTTACTAGTGTGGTGGAGTACCTAGTGTGGTGGAGTATCTAGCGTGGTGGAGTACCTGGTGAGGTGGAGTATCTAGTGTGGTGGAGTATCTAGCGTGGTGGAGTACCTGGTGAGGTGGAGTATCTAGTGTGGTGGAGTATATAGTGTGGTGGAGTACCTGGCGTGGTGGAGTATCTAGCGTGGTGGAGTACCTGGTGAGGTGGAGTATCTAGTGTGGTAGAGTATCTAGTGTGGTGGAGTACCTGGCATGGTGGAGTATCTAGCGTGGTGGAGTACCTGGTGAGGTGGAGTATCTAGTGTGGTGGAGTATCTAGTGTGGTGGAGTACCTGGTATGGTGGAGTATCTAGCGTCGTGGAGTACCTGATGAGGTGGAGCACCTGGCGTGGTGGAGTATCTAGCGTGGTGGAGTACCTGGTGAGGTGGAGTATCTAGTGTGGTGGAGTATCTAGTGTGGTGGAGTACCTGGTATGGTGGAGTATCTAGCGTCGTGGAGTACCTGGTGAGGTGGAGTATCTAGTGTGGTGGAGTATCTAGTGTGGTGGAGTACCTGGCATGGTGGAGTATCTAGCGTGGTGGAGTACCTGGTGAGGTGGAGTACCTGGCGTGAGTCAGAGCAGCAGTAGCAGTTGGTCACACACAACATTCCATCAGGGTAACTCAAGGCAGACAACAACAGAGAGGGACTCCAGCCCACAAGGACGCCCGCCGGGCTGTGGCCCCAGCGTGACACACACACACACACACACACACAATGACACCACCGCTATTTCCACCAAGTCACCAGCCCAGCAGCCATGCCCGATTCTCCCTGACACGCCACACTCTGCCACTCACTACTCCCAGAGTTCACACACAAGGAGTTCACGGGGAGAATACAGGGTGGAGGAACGAACGATGAAACACCAATTTGTGTTGCGCAACGTCGAGGTTGGTGGGGAGAGGCGTAATGGTCGGTGGGAGTGGCGGAGGGTGAGGGGTGGCGGCCGCCCGCTAGTGAGGGGTGGCAGGCGGGCGAGCCAGCAAGATGATGATGACTCTACCACCACATACTGGAGGGGGCGCTTCAGCAAGCACTGGCAGTGCAAGGCGCCTCCACTGCCATACCACAGTGTGTGTGTGTGTGTGTGTGTGTGTGTGTGGTGAGGGGGGGGGGGGGGAACGCACGTGACTAGTGGCACAGAACACATGCAAGGGGCGGCCTCGGAAACACAGAGGGTTAGGGAGGACAAAAGGAAGTTGCTAGATGTACACAGACGGGGAGGGAACAGAAAGCCTGGCCTATGACAAACACAGAAGGGGGGGCGGGGAGAGAGGGAGGAGAGGAGAGAGAGTCTGGCATATGACATACATATCAGGGGGTCGGGAGTCGGTGTGTCATGCTTATCGATGACGGAGGAAAAGTGTGGAAGGCTGGGTATACACAGGCGTCGAGGACAGAAGCCGGAGTGTTGAAGATGCACACACACGGACACGGGTCGCGTGCCTGGCATTACTGAGGCGTTAAATGTCACAAACAAGGGATTGGTGATCATCACAGACGACAACGGTGAGACAGCAACATGGTAGACTATAAATATCAGGAAATAGGTCGTTGACGACGGCAGTGTGAAGACGATGAGGTGAAAACGTTCGTCATTAAAGAGATAACTGTACTTGAAGATCGTCAGAAAAACAGGGAAGCGTGATTATAATACACTTATGCCTGTACATAAGGTTTTGTATACCTTAATGCATCTCATCTCGTGGATGTTTGACCCTCGATCCGCAAAACATGATCAGATGTGGAACTTTATACGTAGCATCTGCTTTACAAGTTTGGTCAGTATCCATTTACCACGTTGTGAGATAGACACAAACACTGTTACCATTCTAGTTGAAATGACCTCTCCTCCCCCATCCTTGACCCCAGACGTCCTAAGCATCATTCAAGTCTACAGTAGACTATATACAGAATCCGTGGCACGAGTCTAGTAGGAAGCACTCACCAAGTCATCAAGTACAGTGGGGTCAAGAACCTAGTGACATTTCAGTGCTTATGACCCGGTGATCGTGACCTTACTACACCCTAGACCTCCAGAATTCCATCAGATGTAGACCTGTTTGTGTAGTATCACTGGAATGTGATTCGTCCTCATTCTTTCATCCATTTGTATACAAATATTAAAAGGCATTTCAAAAACACAAGGCATTTGGAATTTGACCTATATAACCCCTCAAACTCGAAAGCTTAATCAGGCATAATGGTGTGTATGCAGTATCCGTGATATATATTTGATTCGTAATCGATCACCCGACCAAGTTATATTACGTGTACAAGATCAGGACACACACACACACACACACACACACACACACACACGTACGCATACACACACACGGACAGCCGACGAGCCAATATGCCTCTCAGCTGTGTAGTACCGAGCATAAAGGTTGACAATAAAGACGGGAGTGTGAATTTATGTCGTGTGAGGTGGTTTGATTAAGTAATGAAAGGGTAAGAGAGCTGTGTGGTAATAAAAAGAGTGTGGTTGAGAGAGCAGAAGAGGGTGTACTGAAATGGTTTGGTCACATGCAGAGAATGAATGAGGAAAGATTCGCCAAGAGGATATATGTGTCAGAGGAGGAGGGAACGAGGAGAAGCGGGAGACCAAATTGGAGGTGGAAGGATGGAGTGAAAAAGATTTTGAGCGATCGGGGCCTGAACGTGCAGGAGGGTGAACGGCGTGCAAGGAATAGAATGAACTGGAACGATGTGGCATACTGGGGTCGACGTACTGTCAATGGATTGAACCAGGGCATGGCGTCTAAGGTAAACCATGGAAAGGTCTCTGGGGCCTGGTTGTGGAAAGGGAGCTGTGGTTTCGGTGCATTACACATGACAGCTAGAGACTGAGTGTGAAAGAATGTGGCCTTTTTGTCTTTTCCTAGCGCTACCTCACTAATGCGGGAAACAGCGATTAAGTAATATAAAATAATATATATATATATATATATATATATATATATATATATATATATATATATATATATATATATATATATATATCATCCCTGGGGATAGGGGATTAAGAATACTTCCCACGTATTCCCTGCGTGTCGTAGAAGGCGACTAAAAGGGGAGGGAACGGGGGGCTGGAAATCCTCCCCTCTCGTTTTTTTTTTTTTTTTTAATTTTCCAAAAGAAGGAACAGAGGGGGGGGCCAGGTGAGGATATTCCACAAAGGCCCAGTCCTCTGTTCTTAACGCTACCTCGCTAACGCGGGAAATGGCGAATAGTTTAAAAGAAAGAAATATATATATATATATATATATATATATATATATATATATATATATATATATATATATATATATATATATATATATTTTTTTTTTTTTTTTTTTATACTTTGTCGCTGTCTCCCGCGTTTGCGAGGTAGCGCAAGGAAACAGACGAAAGAAAGAGATATATATATATATATATCTTCTTTCTTTCATACTATTCGCCATTTCCCGCATTAGCGAGGTAGCGTTAAGAACAGAGGACTGGGCCTTTGAGGGAATATCCTCACCTGGCCCCCTTCTCTGTTCCTTCTTTTGGAAAATTAAAAAAAAAAAAAAATGAGAGGGGAGGATTTCCAGCCCCCCGCTCCATCCACACACACACACACACGTTTGTTGAGTGAGCCTGGTAAGTTGTATGAGTGTTGATTGAGAGGGTGAAGATATACACAGGGCAACAGACTGGGAAGGAGCAGAATGGTTTCTGGAGTGGTAGAGGATGCGTGGATCAGTTGTTTACTTTTACGAAATGTTTATGAGAAATCCTCAGAAAAACAGAAGAACATGTATGCGGTGTTTATGAATCTGGAGAAAGCATCGGACAATGTTGATAGAGTAAACCGAATCTGGAGAAAGAATAGGACAGTGCTGATAGAGAAAACCTGTGGAAGGTCTTACGAATATACTGGTGTGGGAGGAAGGTAAACTGAAGCAGAGGAGTTTTTGTCGAGTGCAAGGCGTGTGTGCAAGTAGGTAGAGAGGAGGGTGAGTAACTCCACGTTTAGGCGAGTCTGCAGCAGGGGTGTGTGGTGTCTCCGTGGCTCTTAAATTTCTTTATGGATGGGGTGGTGAGGGAGGTAAATGTAAGGGTCGCGGAGAAGGGAGGGGAGAGTACGCAGTCTGCAGGGAGCGAGCCCGGGGCCTGGCGAGTGAGTCAGTTGTTTGCTGATGACACAGCACTGGTGGCTGATTCGTGTAAAACAACGTTCGTAGATTTAGTAGGGAAAAGAGATTGGTGAGTTGTGTGTGAGATTGAATGGAGAAAATACGGAGAAAGCAAAGTGTTCTCGAGACCTAGGAAATGAACATGGCAGCGAATGGAACCTTGGAAGCGGAAGTGAGTCATATGGTGGGTGAGGGGTTGAAGGTTCTAGTAGCATCAAGGAATAGGTGGAGAGAGATAACGTTCTCTTGCGGGGTATGGGTATATTTGAAGGCATAGTAGTCCCAGCGATGTTGTAAGGTTGAGAGGCAAGGGCTATAGATGAGAATGTACGGAGGAGGGTGGATGTGTTTGAAATGGATTGTTTAAGGACAACATGCGTGTGAGGTGATCGAATGAGGCCTTTTCTTCGTCTGCTCCTGGCGATATATATATATATATATATATATATATATATATATATATATATATATATATATATATTTTTTTTTTTTTTTTATACTTTGTCGCTGTCTCCCGCGTTTGCGAGGTAGCGCAAGGAAACAGACGAAAGAAATGGCCCAACTCCCCCCCCCCATACACATGTACATACACACGTCCACACACGCAAATATACATACCTACACAGCTTTCCATGGTTTACCCCAGACGCTTCACATGCCTTGATTCAATCCACTGACAGCACGTCAACCCCTGTATACCACATCGCTCCAATTCACTCTATCCCTTGCCCTCCTTTCACCCTCCTGCATGTTCAGGCCCCGATCACACAAAATCTTTTTCACTCCATCTTTCCACCTCCAATTTGGTCTCCCTCTTCTCCTCGTTCCCTCCACCTCCGACACATATATCCTCTTGGTCAATCTTTCCTCACTCATTCTCTCCATGTGCCCAAACCATTTCAAAACACCCTCTTCTGCTCTCTCAACCACGCTCTTTTTATTTCCACACATCTCTCTTACCCTTACGTTACTTACTCGATCAAACCACCTCACACCACACATTGTCCTCAAACATCTCATTTCCAGCACATCCATCCTCCTGCGCACAACTCTATCCATAGCCCACGCCTCGCAACCATACAGCATTGTTGGAACCACTATTCCTTCAAACATACCCATTTTTGCTTTCCGAGATAATGTTCTCGACTTCCACACATTTTTCAAGGCTCCCAAAATTTTCGCCCCCTCCCCCACCCTATGATCCACTTCCGCTTCCATGGTTCCATCCGCTGACAGATCCACTCCCAGATATCTAAAACACTTCACTTCCTCCAGTTTTTCTCCATTCAAACTCACCTCCCAATTGACTTGACCCTCAACCCTACTGTACCTAATAACCTTGCTCTTATTCACATTTACTCTTAACTTTCTTCTTCCACACACTTTACCAAACTCAGTCACCAGCTTCTGCAGTTTCTCACATGAATCAGCCACCAGCGCTGTATCATCAGCGAACAACAACTGACTCACTTCCCAAGCTCTCTCATCCCCCACAGACTTCATACTTGCCCCTCTTTCCAGGACTCTTGCATTTACCTCCCTAACAACCCCATCCATAAACAAATTAAACAACCATGGAGACATCACACACCCCTGCCGCAAACCTACATTCACTGAGAACCAATCACTTTCCTCTCTTCCTACACGTACACATGCCTTACATCCTCGATAAAAACTTTTCACTGCTTCTAACAACTTGCCTCCCACACCATATATTCTTAATACCTTCCACAGAGCATCTCTATCAACTCTATCATATGCCTTCTCCAGATCCATAAATGCTACATACAAATCCATTTGCTTTTCTAAGTATTTCTCACATACATTCTTCAAAGCAAACACCTGATCCACACATCCTCTACCACTTCTGAAACCGCACTGCTCTTCCCCAATCTGATGCTCTGTACATGCCTTCACCCTCTCAATCAATACCCTCCCATATAATTTACCAGGAATACTCAACAAACTTATACCTCTGTAATTTGAGCACTCACTCTTATCCCCTTTGCCTCTGTACAATGGCACTATGCACGCATTCCGCCAATCCTCAGGCACCTCACCATGAGTCATACATACATTAAATAACCTTACCAACCAGTCAACAATACAGTCACCCCCTTTTTTAATAAATTCCACTGCAATACCATCCAATCCTGCTGCCTTGCCGGCTTTCATCTTCCGCAAAGCTTTTACTACCTCTTCTCTGTTTACCAAATCATTTTCCCTAAACCTCTCACTTTGCACACCACCTCGACCAAAACACCCTATATCTGCCACTCTGTCATCAGACACATTCAACAAACCTTCAAAATACTCATTCCATCTCCTTCTCACATCACCACTACTTGTTATCACCTCCCCATTTACGCCCTTCACTGAAGTTCCCATTTGCTCCCTTGTCTTACGCACCCTATTTACCTCCTTCCAGAACATCTTTTTATTCTCCCTAAAATTTACTGATAGTCTCTCACCCCAACTCTCATTTGCCCTTTTTTTCACTTCTTGCACCTTTCTCTTGACCTCCTGTCTCTTTCTTTTATACTTCTCCCACTCAATTGCATTTTTTCCCTGCAAAAATCGTCCAAATGCCTCTCTCTTCTCTTTCACTAATACTCTTACTTCTTCATCCCACCACTCACTACCCTTTCTAAACAGCCCACCTCCCACTCTTCTCATGCCACAAGCATCTTTTGCGCAATCCATCACTGATTCCCTAAATACATCCCATTCCTCCCCCACTCCCCTTACTTCCATTGTTCTCACCTTTTTCCATTCTGTACACAGTCTCTCCTGGTACTTCCCCACACAGGTCTCCTTCCCAAGCTCACTTACTCTCACCACCTTCTTCACCCCAACATTCACTCTTTCTTTTCTTTTAAACTATTCGCCATTTCCCGCATTAGCGAGGTAGCATTAAGAACAGAGGACTGGGCCTTAGTGGAATATCCACACCTGGCCCCCCTCTGTTCCTTCTTTTGGAAAAAAAAAAAAAAAAAAAAACGAGAGGGGAGGGAGGATTTCCAGCCCCCCGCTCCCTCCCCTTTTAGTCGCCTTGTACGACACGCAGGGAATACGTGGGAAGTATTCTTAATCCCCTATCCCCCAGGGATAATATATATATATATATATATATATATATATATATATATATATATATATATATATATATATATATATTACTTTAACAGTATGAGACCAAGGAGTGCAGCCAGACTCCACCTACAGTGTTTACACCGTGCGCAATAAGTCACCATTGACGTGGCTCTGTCATCGTAAGTGGA
The DNA here is from genome assembly GCF_036320965.1 of Panulirus ornatus. NCBI lineage: Eukaryota > Metazoa > Arthropoda > Malacostraca > Decapoda > Palinuridae > Panulirus > Panulirus ornatus. The sequence goes on from NC_092240.1 coordinate 25,341,573, forward strand.
CGGAAAGGAGCACACCATTTCTTATCCCAAAGGAGCCTACTTTACCGTGCTTCTGCGGACAGCACAATCTCAAAGCTCCAAATTTCAAAACGGGTTACTTGATAATAATAATAATAATAATAATAATAATAATAATAATACCACTAATGATGATAATGAAAAGGGGAACTTGGTTGACAACATGAGCCTCTATGATGAGGCTTGGGTTGTTAGGGTAGGAAGGAAACATAGACAACTACTTGTGAGTGAACGTAACATTACGGTACAGTGCAGATAAAAGCAGTAATACCAATGTACGAATACGAAAGCAAGAGGATTGCACTAAGGCCAAAGGTCATCATCCTGTGTGTGTGTGTGTGTGTGTGTGTAAAACCCTATGAATCACTCCTCCCTCAGTGGAATACATGGTAACCCCGTCCAGCAGGACCCACTGTGACTGACTTAGCCTGACGAACAACACACCAGCGAACCAACAGACGCAGCGCAGCGCCTTCACAACCAACAGTATAACGTCCTCTGCCCGATAACAGAGGCGACTTCCCGTTTAATTCACAATACACCTTTTTAATACTACTCCTACTATTACTACTACTATTACTACTACTACTAATAATAATAATAATAACAAAACAGTCATGCGTATGATAGCTGTATCTTTCGGTACTGGCAAACGCGTTATGCCATCTATATAACCATATATCGTGAGGAAGTATAGGTGAGTATCAGATATACGACTGTATATATACACCTCAGGCAAGGTAGGGGTCATCATCAACGCCAGATACACTTATCATAATCCAATTTTGGTCCGACATAAGAATTAGATTTATAAATATTTTTGCTTTACGTATATAATGTGAAATGATTGTGATGTATATAATAGGGACCGTTCGTGATATATATACTGGGTAATGCTTGTGATGTGTATACTGGGGACTACTCGTGATGTATATACTGGAGACTGTTTGTGATGTATACACTTACGAAAGTTGTGATGTATATACTTGGGACTGCTTGTGGCGTACATATAGGGCTTGTGATGTATATAATGATTAGATACTGCTTGTGAAGAATGCACTGAGTAATGCCTGTGATGTATATACTGGGTAATGCTTGTCACGGTTATACTGGGTAATGCTTGTGATGTATATACTGGGTATTGCTTGTGATATATATACTGGGTCATGCTTGTGATGTATATGCTGGGTAATGCTAGTGATGTATATACTGGGTGATACTTGTGATGTATATACTGGGTAATGCTTGTGATGTATATATTGGGTCATGCTTGTCATGATTATACTGGGTAATGCTTGTGATGTATATACTGGGTGATACTTGTGATGTATATACTGGGTAATGCTTGTGATGTATATACTGGGTGATACTTGTGATGTATATACTGGGTAATGCTTGTGATGTATATATTGGGTCATGCTTGTCATGATTATACTGGGTATTGCTTGTGATGTATATACTGGGTATTGCTTGTGATGTATATACTGGGTAATGCTTGTGATGTATATACTGGGTTATTGCTTGTGATGTATATACTGGGTAATGCTTGTGATGTATATACTGGGTTATTGCTTGTGATGTACATACTGAGTAATGCTTGTAAGAAATCATGGAGACGTCAACCTGGTCAAAACTTGTTAAGTGTATATAACAATTACCGCCGAGGAAGAGGTGAGTATATATATATGACCATGACAACACTGGGACTAACACCAGCATAGTACGTATATAATACTTTAATTCTGGCAACAGTAAAGCAGTTACTCAACCAAGATTTGAGTTAAACATCGACCCGGTATAAGTCGGGGTGACCTGGTGTGTCTGACTTCCAGAGGAAGGAGGGTGACCTGGTAAATATGAGGTTCCACAGGTGGGAGGGTGACCTGGTAAATATAAGGTTCCAGAGAAGGCAGTGTGACTTGGTAAGTATGACGCTCCAGAGTAGGGAATGTGACCTGGTAAGTATGAGGTTCCAGAGTAAGGAGGGTGACCTGGTAAGTTTGAGGTTCCAGAGTAGGGAGGATGACCTGGTAAGTATGAGGTTCGAGAGTAGGGAGGATGACCTGGTAAGTATGAGGTTCCAGAGTAGGGAGGATGACCTGGTAAGTATGAGGTTCCAGAGTAGGGAGTGTGACCTGGTAAGTATGAGGTTCCACAGTAAGGAGGGTGACCTGGTAAATATGAGGTTCCGGAGGAAGGAGGGTGACCTGGTAAGTATGAGGTTCCACAGTTGGGAGGGTGACCTGGTAAGTTTGAGGTTCCAGAGTAGAAAGCGTGACCTGGTAAGTATGAGGTTCCACAGTTGGGAGGGTGACCTGGTATGTATGAGGTTCCAAAATATGGTGTGTCACCTGGTAAGTATGAAGTTCCATATTACGGCATGACCTGGTAAGTATGAGGTTCAAAAGCAGGGGACAGCTTTCAAGAATATGTATAAGGAAATAATTAGCATACTCTTCCTATTCTCCATTAGGCCAAGACTAAAATATGTTTCTCAGGTTTGGCAGCACAAACAGGTCCAGAGATGGAGAACAGAAATGGTACCAGAATTAAGAAAGCTGAGGGTCACGGAGAGGTTAAGGGCCTTAAAAACTCTTACTTACTATGGAAGAGAGAAGAGTGACGGGTGACCTGACCACAACATTTCAGTTTCTAAACCAGACTGAGGACTAGACAATGGACATTTCTTCGAAAGATGTCGGGATGGGACAACAAGAAGACATAGAAATTTTAAAAAAATCAAATAATTACATGTATAGCATAAAAGTGGTGGGAAGAGGGACCACAAAGAAATAGGAAATTGTCAATTGAGACAGCATTACATAAATTTAAATTGTACGAGAATATACTCAAACTGTAGACGATAAATACATTTTAATTGTACATAGTGCTCAGAACATGGGCCCCACGAGCGTAGAACCCCCTCCCTGTACAGTAGAAATAAGTAATCACACACATATATACACACACGCACACACAGCAAACCACAAGGACACTCTTTGTGTCAAAATCTCACACTATAAAGAAAAAACAAACAAAACCTATCGTAGATGTGAGCAACACCAGGCAAGTGACGTACGATATCGTTGGCGACAACGTTATAAGTCTGGACATAACATCAATATCATGTATATATATATATATATATATATATATATATATATATATATATATATATATATATATACACGACCGTTATTTACAACCAAGAAGCGAGGTCGAGACTCGAGCGAGGAATGAATGCGCCGGTAAGCATGAACGCTCTCATGAGCTGGTGAAAGTGAACGCTGGCAATCACCGCCACTCATATTTCCTCGTCACGCACAAATACATCACTTAACCATCTCCGAGTTATTCTCAATATCATATCTGATTACTTATCAAATGATTAAGAAATAACATTTCCAAAGAAAACCGCGGAACATTAAATTGACAAATGCGAAGTAATTCGCTACGGGAGACCTCAGGCTGCCATAAGCAACCATTGTCAGTTTTCAGTGTTACGAAATCGTTTGATCTTGCAACTTGACCTATGCTAATACATAATCACTAAACACAGGGTATAAAACCAAGGCAAATCGCCTCTAAAATCAATATGACCCAATAACGTAATATGATGATTGCTCGCCGGCGAATAAATTGGATTATTTTCCTATATATTACACGGCTCAATTATAGCTCACGAGGAGCAATAAGTTGGGGAAACTTTTGTATTAAAAATTATGCGTCCATCGTATAACTATCTATCCACACAATATACAACAATAAGCGAATGAATAAGATAGAATAAAAAGAACGAATGAAATATACACTTTTGATATTTTTGTCAGAGGAAGTGTTTATTTCTGGGGGTTAGATAAAAAACGTGACGTTACTGTGACAACTACGAGAGTGTAGCGCCACACACACACACACACAGAGCAGGTACAAGGCGTGCTTCTGTACTTACCCTCTCCTGGTCCAGGTTGGCATCCCTGATCTCCCGAGTCGTGTCCTCACTCTGACCCTCGGTAGCCTCCTGATGGTGGTGGATGGCGTCCGTCGTGTCAGCCGTGTGCTCACTCCTGGCCTCACCTGCGTTGTCATCCTCCCTCCGCTGCACGCTCTTGCCTCTCTCTTCGTCCTCACTCCTGCTCTCAGTCTTGGCCCCTCTATCCTCATTCTTGGCACCTTTGTCCTCACTCTTGGCTCCTTTGTCCTCAGTCTTGGCTCCTCTGTCCTCAGTCTTAGATTCCCTCCTGCTGTTCCTCCTGCTGGGTCTTTTGGCGTCCCTCTTCTGCTGGGTCTTGGCGTGTCCCTTGGTCTTGGCGTCTTCCCTCTGGCCCTCACTCTTGCCGCTGGCGAGGTCGTGGTCATGGCCATAGGCGTAATCGTACACGAAGTGGCGTATACGCTCCCTGTGGTCGGCGTTGCCCTCGACGCTGACGGGTACCTGTGGCAAAGAACACGGGGTTGTAGTCTCTCAGTCAAGAATGTCTCAACATTACACGTCAACCTACGCCATCTGTACCACACGCAGACGTCAACCTACGCCATCTGTACCACACGCAGATGTCAACCTACGCCATCTGTACCACACGTAGACGTCAACCTACGCCATCTATACCGCACGCAGATGTCAACCTACGCCATCTGTACCACACGCACACATCAACCTACGCCATCTTTACCACACGCACACATCAACCTACGCCATCTGTACCACACGCACACAAACAGCGGCACCGCAAGACGTGACGTACCACAAAGATACACTAACACAAGAGACCAGCTGCCGTGTGCAGTTGGGAGACTTTCCTCACGCCTCCACCATCTGCGCCAGTACGGCTGTACACGGGTGGCAGTGTGCGTCTGACACTCACAATTATGTCACCTTACACGAAACCAGAGGACATGTGTCTACTGAAGGAGGGAACGTTGTACGTCTCTGACCGGAAGAGTTTTATCCAGTGAACACCGCGTGACTCTCCCCTATAGTAAACTATTACCTTATATCAATACACATTCCTCTACTGTTTTCTTAAAGGATATATATATATATATATATATATATATATATATATATATATATATATATATATATCCCTGGGGATAGGGGATGAAGAATACTTCCCACGTATTCCCTGCGTGTCGTAGAAGGCGACTAAAAGGGGAGGGAGCAGGAGGCTGGAAATCCTCCCCTCTCGTTTTTTTTTTCTTTTTTTTTAATTTTCCAAAAGAAGGAACAGAGGGGGGCCAGGTGAGGATATTCCACAAAGGCCCAGTCCTCTGTTCTTAACGCTACCTCGCTAATGCGGGAAATGGCGGATAGTTTAAAAGAAAAAAAGAATATATGTATATATATATATATATATATATATATATATATATATATATATATATATATATATATATATATTGGAAAGGATCACAATTTTGCGCGTGATCAAGATATTCCTATGAGTCCACGGGGAAAATGAAAGTTCCCAAGTGCACTTTCGTGTAATAATCACATCATCAGGGGGAGACACAAGAGAGAAATATAACAGTCAGTTGATATACATCGAAGAGACGAAGCTAGGACGCCATTTGGCATAACACGACTGTCATCAAATACCTCATTCAAGTACATACTACAGTACCAAACACCTCACTTAAATACATACTACAGTAACAGAAACCTCACTTAAATACTACATACTACAGTACCAGACATTTCGCTTAAATACATACTACAGTACCGGGCACCAGGGCCAACCATGACGAAGATGATGGACAAAAAGAAGGAAAATGACTTGATCAAACACTTTCAGTTTATCCAGGTCATGGTCACCCAGGGGAACATGACACAATGCCTGGTAAATGGAAAGTGTGTGTGTGTGTGTGTGTGTGTGCACTCACGACCATGAGGCCATCCACAGCGGAAGTCATCGATAAACTAAGAATAGTGTGGGGCGCCGCCTTCCCCCTAAGGCCCCCAGGAAGACCCTGCGTCGCTCCGCTGACCTCCTCCGGGGTCTTCCTCCACACACACACACACACACACACACACCTCATAGCTTGACCAGCAGCTGCGTAAACCACCACTTCGTGTGTCAAAATGGCTACACCCTGAGAGAGAGAGAGAGAGAGAGAGAGAGAGAGAGAGAGAGAGAGAGAGAGAGAGAGAGAGAGAGAGAGAGAGAGAGACTGTAAGCTCACCTACTGAGCACGACGGTACAACCCTTGGGGTACGATGACCTATAACCTTTGACCTGGCCCTAAAAGAGTTCGGTCAAAGGCCACGCCATCATACTGAAGGGTCGAAGTGTCGTAGTGACGGGCTTAAGAACAGGTTGAGGGAAGGATGGAGGGAGGGTCACGTGAAGATTCACATGAACAAAGTATGCGTGCTTACGTAAAGCTGGCAACTAAAGCTTATCTTATCACCCCTACTGCTACTACTACTACCACTACCATCACTACTATTACTACTACTGCTACCATTACTACTACTGCTACCATTACAACTACTACTACCATTACTACTACTACTACTACTGCTACTACTACTACTACTACTACTACTACTGCTACTACTACTACTACTACTACTGCTACTACTACTACTACTACTGCTACTACTACTACTACTACTACTACTACTACTACTGCTACTACTACTACTACCATTACTACTACTACTACCATTACTACTACTACTACCATTACTACTACTACTACTACTGCTACTACTACTACTACTACCATTACTATTACTACTACTACCACCATTACTACTACTACCATCAATACTACTACTACTACTACTACTACCACCAATACTACCACTACCATTACTACTACTACTATCACTACTACTACTACTACAACTTCTACCACTATTACCACTACTACCCGTACCATTATTACCACTAATAGTACTACTACTACTGCTGGTACTACCATTACTACTACTACTACTACTACTACTACTACTGATAATAATAATAATAATAATAATAATAATAATAATAATAATAATAATAATATCAATAATAATACTAATAATCATAATACTAATAACAATATTCGTTATAAGAAAATAAACATGATCTTGATAATAATATGCCTGCAGGGTAATATAATTATACTCTTAACTTGTGTGCAAATCACTCCACTCGTCTTAAAAATATACCAGGTGCCCTCTAATTATGCTTCTTACACAAGACCAGTGGCTAATGTTCCTACATCACACACGACCAGCAATATTATTGTATAAATACTCAAACATGATCAACCGGATGATTTTCGTCCCGTCTCCCAGGAAAACCTGCCTGTGCAAAACTCCTGAGATAACATGGTGTTCAACAGACCACTGTACACAGCAGTGCATGACCACGTCCCCTAACATGAATGACCCTCCACACGGCCAACGTGTGCACAGCGGCTTCACAGGTTTCCCCTGACAGATCATGGAGACAGACGGCATAAGTGCACCACGTTTCCTGACTTGAAACTGCTTACCAGACAATTGGACCATGGATTATCCCACCAACAGAAAGTGAATCTCTGTTGCGTCAAGGTTAGGCGAGTGAACATATGCAACCTGGCACTCGACAAGGTGATACACTGTCCCACATCATCCAGTGCACTAGCCAAATGTCGTCCGAAGATCAATCCCACAAAGTCCTAGGAATACCACAGATATTGAGGCTCATGAGAGACTAGTACACTACAGAACTTATCGTGAGATGCACACCATACATGTACACATACTCGCAGCCTCACACAGAAGAGCATGACTCTCATCTAAGGAACTGGTGGTGGCAAGAAAGAAGCGATAGGTCATACAAGCTCATCACAAGCCTATTGATGTGCTGCTGTATCCGCTGTAGGAAATCTAACGCGATAGCTTAGATGTAGACAGGCTCAGAGCTCTGGGATTTGCTGCAGGATACAACCCTAAATATGGTGCTCATGTCAGAACTGGTAGAATGATGATGTACTGGGCTTGTTTGTATCAGGTCCTACGTAACACTGAAGGTATTGATAGACTTGAAAAATGCAAAAAAATAAAACAAAAAAGGCCTAAAGAGAATCCTCCTCAGCTGACCCAGGATTATTATGACATGAGATATGGGGAAAGTACCAAGTTTACCTCCAGAAAAGGACAGAAGTGAAGTTCCTGCCTAGTGATGCAGATAATGCTGCCTCTGCTAAGTTCTTACACGTAAATACGACGTTAAACAAGTGGATCTAAATGGATCCAAACACCACCCATTCACATGATAATATCTGAGGTACGTCAGTTGTACAGATTTAGAAGGTATGAGTATTTCCAGCTCCCAGGACAGATAACTTCCCTTGAACATCATATGACCAACTTACCCACCTAACAAACGCATGACTCACATTCTTCACCTTCAACACTTGGCCAAGTTCAGTGTTGCTGAAGACGTGGTGAACTGACACTAGTATAATTCGACCTGACATCTGAGGCATTATGCACATCATCGGCCAACTTCTGATGTTAAGAGTTCATCATTGTTTACCTTGAGTTGCCAGTCTACCATAGACCCTGTTGTCCAGAACCCGCCATGTGAATAGTATACCCCTCCCACCCGCACACTGATGGATGGTATACCCCTCCCACCCGCACACTGATGGATGGTATACCCCTCCCACCCGCACACTGATGGATGGTATACCCCTCCCACCCGCACACTGATGGATGGTATACCTCTCCCACCCGCACACTGATGGATGGTATACCCCTCCCACCCGCACACTGATGGATGGTATACCCCTCCCACCCGCACACTGATGGATGGTATACCCCTCCCACCCGCACACTGATGGATGGTATACCCCTCACACCCGCACACTGATGGATGGTATACCCCTCCTTTCTCCACTTCTGACACGTATATCATTTTAGTCAGTCTCTCCTCACTCATCCTCTCCTGAAGTCCAAACTGTGACAACCCGTCCTGCTCAGCTCTCTAAAATCTAATACGTTTACTGACCCCCCCCCCCTCCCCCCCCCCTCTCTCTCTCTCTCTCTCACCACATGTTGCTCTCAAGCACTTCATTTCCAACACGCCCACTCTCTCATCCGCACTTTGGTGAATTATTCAGGGCGCATGACTCGAATCCCCATCTTCGCCCTAACAGGACAGTGACCACTCTCTTTCCACACGTCTTTTAACGTACTGGCGACCTTTTCCCCCACCTCAACTCACGTTCACCCCTGGGTATCTAGAACACTTCCCTTGCCTCCAAGTTCTCGCCAGTGCAACTCACACCGACCTCGGCTAAACGTAAAGACCTGCAGTAAGCAGTGGCAGGAGGAGGTTTCCAGTGTGGCAGGAGAGCATGAGGAGCGATGATCCGGATAATGATTATCATGCCACATGAACCCGTCAGAGCGGCAGCACCACCACAAGCAGCAGGAGGGAAAGACATATTCACTCGCGAGAGCAGGAAGAACACGAAGGAACCACAGGGGAAACCTATACCGGCTACTCTAGTGTCGCACTTGGCAATACGCGCGTCGCATCACACTTTCCCTCTGTATTATCACGGCGCTGCTGCCCCCACCTAATCCCCCCAGCCACCATGATCTCATAAGCAAGAGGCCAGAATAACCAGACGTGTGTGTCATCAGCGGCAACGAGGAGGGCAGCGCCCTGTATGTGTGTGTGTGTGTGTGTGCCAGCACAGGATGCCCCAGTCGTGCTGCCATGACACTGAAGGCTCCCAGGGCGAGTGTGAACCGTTCCTGGTGCGTCCTAGGCTGAGAATGACCCTGTGCGACCTAGGCTGTGGATGACCCTGTGCGTCCTAGGCTGAGAATGACCCTGTGCGACCTGGGCTGTGGATGACCCTGTGCGTCCTAGGTTCTTGGGATGACCCTGTGTGAAATACTTCTCATACCCGTCAGAGGCTGTGACTGACCCCAGGTACATGGGTGAACATAATTAACAGGATACATGATGGGCCGTGATGAGGGTTATATGTTGACTGAACAAATACGGAGGGAACCTCCTCATCCACCTCTCCCTCCGGCTCAATTGTTGACGGAGGAAAAGAGTTGAAAAAAAAACATCATATTGTATGAGGGACACACACTACCATATAGTATGAGGGACACACACTACCATATAGTATGAGGGACACACACTACCATATAGTATGAGGGACACACACTACCATACAGTATGAGGGACACATACTACCATATAGTATGAGGGACACACACTACCATACAGTATGAGGGACACACACACTACCATACAGTATGAGGGACACACACTACCATATAGTATGAGGGACACACACTACCATACAGTATGAGGGACACACACACTACCATACAGTATGAGGGACACATACTACCATATAGTATGAGGGACACACACTACCATACAGTATGAGGGACACACACACTACCATACAGTATGAGGGACACACACACTACCATACAGTATGAGGGACACACACTACCATACAGTATGAGGGACACATACTACCATATAGTATGAGGGACACACACTACCATACAGTATGAGGGACACACACACTACCATACAGTATGAGGGACACACACACTACCATACAGTATGAGGGACACACACTACCATATAGTATGAGGGACACACACTACCATACAGTATGAGGGACACACACTACCATACAGTATGAGGGACACACACTACCATATAGTATGAGGGACACACACTACCATATAGTATGAGGGACACACACACTACCATACAGTATGAGGGACACACACACTACCATATAGTATGAGGGACACACACTACCATATAGTATGAGGGACACACACTACCATACAGTATGAGGGACACACACTACCATACAGTATGAGGGACACACACTACCATACAGTATGAGGGACACACACACTACCATACAGTATGAGGGACACACACTACCATATAGTATGAGGGACACACACTACCATATAGTATGAGGGACACACACTACCATATAGTATGAGGGACACACACTACCATACAGTATGAGGGACACACACACTACCATATAGTATGAGGGACACACACACTACCGCTACTGGTTGTAGCTGCTCTCCATCTCTGAGCCGCGCATTGCGAGCGAGTGCTGGCTGACTGGCTGGCCAAGGAGTTGTGCAGGGGTGAGTGCTGCATCCTTGGTTCTGGGATTCATAAGTGTATTCAGGTGTCATACGACCCCGCCCACCTACTAGAGGTTATACCACGAGGGGAAAAATCCACCTTCACGTGGCTATCTCATCAGGGAGTACAGTCTCGCTGAAGGACTTCTCACATTTCCCTGCTACTGGAAGCAGCGCACTCCTGAGCTGCAGGAACATCTGGAGAGATCCTGTGTATCATCAGGACTCTCTCAGAAAAACTGAACCTGATCCGAGGGTAACTAAATAAATAACGCCAAGCATTGTATAATAAAGCCAGGAATTGTATAATAAAGCCGGGTATTGTACAATAAAGCTATGCATTGTATAATAAGGCCACACATTGTATAATAAAGCTATGCACTGAATAAAGCCAGACATTGTATAATAAACCCAGGCACTGATAAAGCTAAGCATTGTATAAAGCCAGGTAATGTATGATAAAGCTAGGCATTGCATAAAGCCAGGCATTGTATAAAGCCAGGCATTGCATAAAGCCAAGCACTGTATAATAAAGCTAGGCATTGTATAAAGCCAGGCATTGTATAATAAAACTAGGCATTGTATAAAGCCAGGCACTGTATAAAGCCAGGCATTGCATAAAGCCAAGCACTGTATAATAAAGCTAGGCATTGTATAAAGCCAGGCATTGTATAATAAAACTAGGCATTGTATAAAGCCAGGCACTGTATAAAGCCAGGCATTGCATAAAGCCAAGCACTGTATAATAAAGCTAGGCATTGTATAAAGCCAGGCATTGTATAATAAAACTAGGCATTGCATAAAGCCAGGCACTGTATACAGCCAGGCATTGCATAAAGCCAAGCACTGTATAATAAAGCTAGGCACTGTATAAAGCTAGTGATTGTATATAATAAAGTTAGGCATTGTATAAAACCAGGCATTGTATAAAGCTAGGCACTGTATAATAAAGCCAGGCATTGTATAAAGCCAGGCGCTGTATAAAGCTAGGCGTTGTATAAATCCAGACATTGCATAAAGCCAGGCATTGTATACAACTAGGCATTGTATAAAGCCAGGCACTGTATAGAGCTAGGCACTGTATGAAGCTAGGCATTGAATAAAGCCAGGCATTGTATAAAGCTAGGCATTGTATAAAGCCAGGCATTGTATAAAGCTAGGCATTGTATAAAGTCTGACAATGTATAAAGATAGGCATTGTATAATGCTATGCATTGTACAAAGCTAGGCATTGTATAAGGCTATACATTGTATAAAGCCAGGCATTGTATTAAGCTAGGCATTGTATAAAGCCAGGCACTGTATAAAACTAGGCATTGTATAAAGCAAGTCATTGTATAAAGTCAGGCATTGTACAAAGCCAGGCACTGTATGAAGCTAGGCATTGTATAAAGCCAGTCATTGTATAAAGCCAGTCGTTGTATAAAGCCAGTCATTGTATAAAGCCAGTCATTGTATAAAACCAGGCATTGTAATAAAGCCAGTCATTGTATAAAGCCAGTCATTGTATATAGCCAGTCGTTGTATCAAGCCAGTCATTGTATGAAGCTAGGCATTGTTATAAAGCCAGTCATTTGCATAAAGCCAGTCATTTGTACTAAAGACAGTCATTTGTATAAAGCAAGTCATTGTATGAAGCTAGGCATTGTTATAAAACCTGTCATTGTATAAAGCCAGTCGTCTGTACAAGCCCAGTCATTGTATAAAGCCACGCTCATTGTATAAAACCAGGCACTGTATGAAGCTAGGCATTGTATAAGCAGTCATTGTATAAAGCCAGTCATTGTATAAAGGCAATGTATCCAGTTTGTATAAAGCCAGTCATTGTATAAAGCAGCGATTGTATAAAGCCAGTCATTGTATGAAGCTAGGCATTGTATAAAGCCAGTCATTGTATAAAGGCCAGTCGTTGTATAAAGCCAGTCATTGTATGAAGCTAGGCATTGTATAAAGCCAGTCATTGTATAAAGCCAATCGTTGTATAAAGCCAGTCATTGTATGAAGCTAGGCATTGTATAAAGCCAGTCATTGTATAAAGCCAGTCGTTGTATAAAGCCAGTCATTGTATGAAGCTAGGCATTGTATAAAGCCAGTCATTGTATAAAGCCAGTCATTGTATAAAGCCAGTCATTGTATAAAGCCAGTCATTGTATAAAGCCAGTCGTTGTATAAAGCCAGTCATTGTATGAAGCCAGTCATTGTATAAAGCAAGCATTGTATAAGCCAGTCGTTGTATAAAGCCAGTCATTGTATAAAGCCAGTCGTTGTATAAAGCCAGTCATTGTATAAAGCCAGTCATTGTATAAAGCCAGTCATTGTATAAAGCCAGTCGTTGTATAAAGCCAGTCATTGTATGAAGCCAGTCATTGTATAAAGCCAGTCATTGTATAAGGCCAGTCGTTGTATAAAGCCAGTCATTGTATGAAGCTAGGCATTGTATAAAGCCAGTCATTGTATAAAGCCAGTCGTTGTATAAAGCCAGTCATTGTATAAAGCCAGTCGTTGTATAAAGCCAGTCATTGTATGAAAGCCAGTCATTGTATAAAGCCAGTCATTGTATAAAGCCAGTCATTGTATAAAGCTAGGCATTGTATAAAGCCAGGTCATTGTATAAAGCCAGTCGTTGTATAAAGCCAGTCATTGTATAAAGCCAGTCGTTGTATAAAGCCAGTCATTGTATGAAGCTAGGCATTGTATAAAGCCAGTCATTGTATAAGGCCAGTCGTTGTATAAAGCCAGTCATTGTATAAAGCCAGTCATTGTATAAAGCCAGTCATTGTATAAGGCCAGTCGTTGTATAAAGCCAGTCATTGTATAAAGCCAGTCGTTGTATAAAGCCAGTCATTGTATGAAGCTAGGGATTGTTTTCTGTATCTAAGGTCGTTACTGATCATCAGTCCATGATTGTTTTCGTCTTTACCTTCAGCGGATGGTTTAACCAAGCATTTTGTATTCATGATATAGTATATGTCTGGCTCAGAGGTACACAGTACCTTGCATTTGTTATCGTTTGACTCCATTCGTTATGTCTTTAACCATTCCATCAGTTTGTCCAACTCCCTTTGGATTTTCACAGTCTTCCTTCCCCTGGGACGTACTTTCACGATCTTCCTTCCCCTGGGCCATACTTTCACGATCTTCCTTCCCCTGGGACGTACTTTCACAATTCCCCTGGGCCGTACTTTCACGATCTTCCTTCCCCTGGGACGTACTTTCACAATCTTCCTTCCCCTGGGCCGTACTTTCACAGTCTTCCTTTCCCTGGGACGTACTTTCACAGTCTTCCTTCCCCTGGGCTGTATTTTCAAAGTTTGTGTTATCTTCACATTTCCACATTTCCATCGGTGAGTCTTGTGTGTTGGTGATGTGCATAACGAACAGCGTGGGTCGCAGGACTGAGCCCTGCGGAACCCCGTTCATCATGTGAAGCCAGTCGAATGCTTCCCCTTTTAACACTATTCGCTTCCCTTCCTGAGCGTCAATCTGCTATTCATCTCCAAATTCAATCTCCTGTGTCGTGTTTTTTTTTTTTCTATTTTCTTCAGTCTTAGTAAACTCTGAAGCATATTTTTAGGGAATACATTATACCCTGGGACAATGTCACACCTATGTTGTGTGTGTGTGTGTGTGTGTGTGTGTGTGTGTGTGTGTGTGTGTGTGTGTACAGGAGTAAAGTTATGGTACATATGTACAAGGTTACGATGACGAGGCAACACGAGCATAAAACCCTCCCCTCGTACGCACAAGTAGTAGTCACACACACACACACACACACACACACACACACACACACATCAACCGAAGCCAGGTGTGTGTGTGTGTGTGTGTGTGTGTGTGTGTGTGTGTGTGTGAAAATTTATGATATCAATGTTTTAACTGGTTCAGGTGGAAGAAGGATAAGATTAGACCCATGTTTACTGTGATCATGTGATAATCAGGAACATAAAACAGACGCGTGGAACAGACGATCAACAGATGGGGACAACAGCGAGGTGGAACACCGTGGTATAAAAGTACAAATTATGCTGACTACAAGTCTAGTTTGTGTACATCTATATGTACAGCCATGGGATCAGAGATCTTCAGCCACCCAGGAGAGTCCGGTAGCACCTTGCTCAGCACAACGCGTATACCTCACCACAATCCTCTACACACCCCAACCCCACCCCACATTACCTCCGTATACCCACCTACCCCAGCCGGCTGGTCTGTATACTTTACAATGGTTTACAAGGTCTCCTCCCTCCATGATGCAGTCTGGGAGTTTACCTTACCCTCCATATACCTTACCGTGGTTGCCAGGGTCTCCTCCCAACTAATGCTCCACCTCGAACCAAATGACCCCCTCGTTGACCCCCTCGTCTTCTCGGTCAAGCTGACAGAGGCCGACCCCCCCCCCCAAAACAAAAAAAAAAAAAAAAAAATTACGTCCACACCATATGTGCGATGCAGCGGGAGGACAGCGGGAGGATCCAACGGTGATTTTTTTTAATTGCCTTCATAAGTCAGCCACAGAGCCTTCACTACACGCTTGGTGAGGGAGGGAAGGGGCGAGTGGAGACGACTGGTCCAAGCTGGAGGCCGGGGAGGAGGTGGGTGCACGTCTGGGTGGATGGGGACCAACACTGTCTCGTCTAGGACTCGGGGAAAATGCGATGATTGACCCGGCTGGAGCGAATGACTTAATGACCCAGGCGGTCGTAACGAGGTAGTGACAGCTCCCCAGGAACCACCCGAATCTTATAACGTCATGACACGAACGAGGGAGACCCCCCCCCCTGCTGTTTGACACCATCTCCCACCTAACTTTGCTTGATTCTACTTAACCTTGCTTGATAATGCTCTAATGCTATTAGCCAAGCAACCTACTCACGACGAGAATATATTAGATTAAGTTCTAACAACAGGTAAGGACCTCGATGATAATGGTGAAGCTGAAGCAAAGTTTGGTACAAAGTGATCAACAACAAATAAATTCTGAAGTCACATTCAACATTGCCTGTAATGTTGATCAACACGACACTCGCGTATAAATACCCGATTTCAAAATTGCAAATTTCAATGGTCTTCGTACTGCTCTTGACAGGAAACCTGGGAAGATATGGTTAATAAAAACGATATGAACGTAGTTTGGAAATGATTCAGTAAAACTTTCAAAGCAGAAGAAGGAACATAGTATGAGCCGATGCGTCGCAGACGGTCGGTTTGTAAAACGAAGGCAAGATGGTGGAACGGTGGAAAAAAAATATATTGCTTCTAGTCTGAGAAAGTAGCTCATAAGAATCTCCAAAAATCAACATAATAAAGTAAGTTATGTAAATTATCGTAGAGAAAGTAAGAGAATTGTACGACAAATCAAACGTCAATACGAAGCGTATATTGATGAAAATAGCAAAAGAAACCCGAAGGAGTCTTACAGTTATGTCACCCAGTCAACTGGTTCATTAATAACGGAAAACGGTGACTTGCTGCGAGGCAACGAAGCCATGACAAAATTCTTGTCTTTTGTATCTGTATTTAACAATCGAAGACACAACACACGTCGCGACTCCAGCTTAACTGATAAGAGAGGAGGATATTCTTCAACCAACTGACATAAAAGCCAAAGACATACTATCAGCAACATACGAGATACCAGTAAATAAAGTATTAGGTCATGATAAGTTTTATCTCAGGATGATGAAAGAGATGAAAGATATACCAATTAGAGCGGCTGACAGCAATACTCTACCGTGACTTTACTTGCGCCTCCTGACTCACACTGACACTATGCAGGATCGCTCTCCCGGAATTCTTTTTATCTGTATACCTTCTAGCTTTTACCACACTACTCTGGTGAGTTTTCCACATCTTCCACTAACCACAACACAACCTCGAAGGGACCCACTGGTCTCCTGCTGTTTTCAATTCCTTCGTATCTATTTCTTCGTGCCCCTGACTGACCTCGTCTCATCGTTATCAAGGGCGTGTTATGACCCCCCGCCCCCAATATGGATCATCGTCATCAGGGACAAGGCGGCCTGAGATAAGCTGGTCGTCATGAGAAGTGTCATGAAAGGTGTATGTAATTCCCTCACGCAACGGCCTGCCGCCCGAGTGTGTGTGTGTGTGTGTGCCACCTCACTATAATAACCGCCGCACAAGACGACTACAATGGAAGCTTTAACAACATGCCTGACAAGCGGTCGACTTTTATATCAATTCAGTTTGTTAGATATCAGGGGAAATATAATATATATATATATATATATATATATATATATATATATATATATATATATATATATATATATATATGGATGTGCTGGAAATGAGATGTTTGAGGACAATGTGTGGTGTGAGGTGGTTTGATCGAGTAAGTAACGTAAGGGTAAGAGAGATGTGTGGAAATAAAAAGAGCGTGGTTGAGAGAGCAGAAGAGGGTGTTTTGAAATGCTTTGGGCACATGGAGAGAATGAGTGAGGAAAGATTGACCAAGAGGATATATGTGTCGGAGGTGGAGGGAACGAGGAGAAGTGGGAGACCAAATTGGAGGTGGAAAGATGGAGTGAAAAAGATTTTGTGTGATCGGGGCCTGAACATGCAGGAGGGTGAAAGGAGGGCAAGGAATAGAGTGAATTGGATCGATGTGGTATACGGGGGTTGACGTGCTGTCAGTGGATTGAATCAGGGCATGTGAAGCTTCTGGGGTAAACCATGGAAAGCTGTGTAGGTATGTATATTTGCGTTTGTGGACGTATGTATATACATGTGTATGGGGGTGGGTTGGGCCATTTCTTTTGTCTGTTTCCTTGTGCTACCTCGCAAACGCGGGAGACAGCGACAAAGCAAAAAAAAAAAAAAAATGTATACGTTGAGATGTATAGATATGTATATGTGCTGTGTGTGGACGCGTATGTATATACATGTGCATGTTGGTGGGTTGGGCCATTCTTTCGTCTGTTTCCTTGCGCTACCTCGCTAATGCGGGAGACAGCGACAACGTATAATAAATAAAAAATAAATATATATATATATATATATATATATATATATATATATATATATATATATATATATATATATATATATATCATCCCTGCGTGTCGTAGAAGGCGACTAAAAGGGAAGGGAGCGGGGGCCTGGAAATCCTCCCCTCTCGCTTTTTTTTTTTATTTTCCAAAAGAAGGAACAGAGAAGGGGGCCAGGTGAGGATATTCCCTCAAAGGTCCAGTCCTCTGTTCTTAACGCTACCTCGCTAACGCGGGGAAATGGCATATAGTTTGAAAGAAAGATATATATATATATATATATATATATATATATATATATATATATATATATATATATATATATATATATATATATATTTCTTTTTTTTTTTTTATACTTTGTCGCTGTCTCCCGCGTTTGCGAGGTAGCGCAAGGAAACAGACGAAAGAAATGGCCCAATCCCCCCCCCCCATACACATGTACATACACACGTCCACACACGCAAATATACATACCTACACAGCTTTCCATGGTTTACCCCAGACGCTTCACATGCCTTGATTCAATCCACTGACAGCACGTCAACCCCTGTATACCACATCGCTCCAATTCACTCTATTCCTTGCCCTCCTTTCACCCTCCTGCATGTTCAGGCCCCGATCACACAAAATCTTTTTCACTCCATCTTTCCACCTCCAATTTGGTCTCCCTCTTCTCCTCGTTCCCTCCACCTCCGACACATATATCCTCTTGGTCAATCTTTCCTCACTCATTCTCTCCATGTGCCCAAACCATTTCAAAACACCCTCTTCTGCTCTCTCAACCACGCTCTTTTTATTTCCACACATCTCTCTTACCCTTACGTTACTTACTCGATCAAACCACCTCACACCACACATTGTCCTCAAACATCTCATTTCCAGCACATCCATCCTCCTGCGCACAACTCTATCCATAGCCCACGCCTCGCAACCATACAGCATTGTTGGAACCACTATTCCTTCAAACATACCCATTTTTGCTTTCCGAGATAATGTTCTCGACTTCCACACATTTTTCAAGGCTCCCAAAATTTTCGCCCCCTCCCCCACCCTATGATCCACTTCCGCTTCCATGGTTCCATCCGCTGACAGATCCACTCCCAGATATCTAAAACACTTCACTTCCTCCAGTTTTTCTCCATTCAAACTCACCTCCCAATTGACTTGACCCTCAACCCTACTGTACCTAATAACCTTGCTCTTATTCACATTTACTCTTAACTTTCTTCCTCCACACACTTTACCAAACTCAGTCACCAGCTTCTGCAGTTTCTCACATGAATCAGCCACCAGCGCTGTATCATCAGCGAACAACAACTGACTCACTTCCCAAGCTCTCTCATCCCCAACAGACTTCATACTTGCCCCTCTTTCCAGGACTCTTGCATTTACCTCCCTAACAACCCCATCCATAAACAAATTAAACAACCATGGAGACATCACACACCCCTGCCGCAAACCTACATTCACTGAGAACCAATCACTTTCCTCTCTTCCTACACGTACACATGCCTTACATCCTCGATAAAAACTTTTAACTGCTTCTAACAACTTGCCTCCCACACCATATATTCTTAATACCTTCCACAGAGCATATATATATATATATATATATATATATATATATATATATATATATATATATATATATATATATATATATATATATATATATATATTATCGTTTCATAACTCGATAACAATATATTTTGAGTCTGTAGTCAAGACATGCCACTCTGCAACACAACCCCGACTCTAGTGCATGACACTGACTATACATAAGAAGTAAGACCACTGGTATATCAGGGTTCTATATCTGAGGAATTCCTAAAACAGATGATTCTATTTTACTCCACGACATTTCACAGTCTCAAATACTGATAGGAGAGCAGACTAAATGAATATCTAAAAAAGAAATGATTCATTCAGCATTCCATATAATCCATAGTAATATGTATGGATCCACCATGTTCAAGGTGGTTCATTAACATCAATGGACATATCACGAAATATCACTTTGTTTTCCTTTTTTCTTTTCTTTTTCACTGCTTCTGCATCTCTCTCCCCCACCCTCCTCTCTCTCTCTCTCTCTCTCTCTCTCTCTCTCTCTCTCTCTCTCTCTCTCTCTCTCTCTCTCTCTCTCAGGCCAGCTCTTCGACCAGTTATCTGTGAGCATCAAGGTCATACCTTGCATGACGTCCACATCATAAATCAGTTGAATTTTCTCCTCCGTGTGTGTGTGTGTGTGTGTGTGTGTGTGTGTGTGTGTGTGTGTAGTGAGGGGAGAGCCCTCCTCAAGTCGCAGAGCCGCATCTCTTAACTTTCTCATCCGTCGTAACCTCGTGCATGCTATCCACACTCATGGTCTTATTACCCAGTTCATGCCACTCCTCCACTACTCATACACGTGAGAGTATTGCTTTACGTCTTTTGTACCAAGTTTCTTGCTTAATATCATGTTACCAGCTCTGGTTCCTCTGCTTGGCTCTCTTAATCCTAATACCGTCTTGGCTGCCCTCCTCTGCATCTTCTTTATTGGTTCTTTGTGCTTCTTCAAATGCCACCAGAGAGTTCGTGTCACTTCAAACATCTCCCAAGATGGGACTCGAACTGCCACCAGAGAGTTCGTGTCACTTCAAACATCTCCCAAGATGGGACTCGAACGACAGGTTAGGGTGGACAATGTCGGCTCCCGAGCCTGGCTCACACCCACATTACTACAGATGGTCCCCTGTCTCCTCATGTCAATACTCTGCATTTCCTTGGGCTGAATTTCATCAACTGAGCGCACAGGCCAACTTTGGAGTTTGTCTCGGTCTCATCGTAAGCTGATGCACTCCTCCTCACTCATTTTCTCTCCTCTCATGACCTTGGCATCACCCGGCAAAGATATTCACGTGCGAGTCCGGCGCTTTCGTCCAATCATTTAACGTAGTTCAAGAAGAACAATGTTTCCCGTGCAGAAGACCACTGCTAACCCAACCCACTTCGAGTACGGAACACAGGACATGGGTCCTAGCGTTCGCTTCAGCTCCGATGATTGTTCATACGTGGAAGGATTTTCCACACTTACTCCTGCTTGATGATCCACCTTCCTTACAAGCATGTGTGTGTGTGTGTGTGTGTGTGTGTGTGCTAAATGCCTTCTGGCGGTCCAGATAAACACGGTTCACTCTGCCTTCTCTGTCGCTACAACAGCTCAGAGTCTTACAGAAGACTAAGGGGCTTTGCAACACACGACCTCCTTCCTATTCCTTAACTCCGTATCGTCTGAGTTCAGCACTTTCTCCTCTGCAAGCAATCATCCGCTTCGTTTTTCGAAATCATCTTTCCCGGCATTTTACGCCACACTCGCGAGAGAGACTCACCGCAGCTCCCCCAGTCTTCTGTCTTCAAGCCTGTTACCCACCCGCAGTTTCTGGTCACTTCTATCCTCCTCCTCAGCGACATCGTGAGCAACATTTCACGTGGCTAGTCAGTCACACCAGCACATACCTGCGACACATGTGGAGAATTTTCATCGTTACCATAAGCCTTGCATGGGTCGAGGTCCTTTACCTGGCAGTTTACATTCTTTTTTTTTTTCTCATATTTCCACGTTTTTCCAGACCTCCTCCCCAGATCATCTCACTGATGGTGGGGCTCTGGTTCCATCGCCGTGAGAACACTTCTAGACTCGTCATTTGGCTCCTCGCATGTCTTCACATCACCCACAACTTTTCTCTCTTAACCCATCCGCCTGATCAGCTGCTCTCTGAATGACAGTTCACCCCTGATGAACGTTTGGATAAATGTTAGCTTCACCCCTGCATTGTCCTCAATATCACCTGCCAAGTTTCTCTTCTCGACCTTTTTCTTTTCCTACTCAATCCATTCCAAGTTCTCTCACACCTCCCAGCTGCTGGCTGACGGGTTGCAGTCCTGCTTTCATCTCCTCTACATTCCTATGTACTTTCTCTTCTTGGTATTATTCACTGCACCATGTCTTCCTCTTCCCTCATCCTCCCGTCTGTGTTTGAATCTAAAGGTACCCTTGTTACTCCCTCAGTGTAACATTCCACACAATCTTCCATTTGCTCCAAAAACAAACAGAAAGACAAATATCCTATACTTGTGTATGGTGTCCGTGATCACAGCTCCTCTTTGCGTCCTTTTACATCCTATATGACGTTTGTGTGTTAACTCCCAAGTCTGACATGGGCGCCGGAGAAGACGCCCACACCCCCAGCAACAAAGTCTACACACACATGCTAAAGTGCCTGGGTTTTGGGACAAGACCATATTAACCCATGATCAACTAAATGTTAAATCTAACGTTTAAGAAAGCATTCTACACCTCAAGGACCAAGGCACTTGTATTGAACCTTAGCGTCGGTTCGGGATGTCTAATCTCACACAGCGAGAGACGACAGCGGATGGATCGGGTTAATATTTCCAGAGCGGGCCCAGTGAACGTTCACGTCTGCTCATGGCCATGAAGCTGGACGGGTTGCGACGCCGGCCGTGAGGCTTGGGACGCCCCGTGGTCAATGCTTTCCCGAGCCCTTCGCTTGCAAGAGACAGAGGGGCTCGAGACAGCTTCGGGCAAAAACATGCCGGGGCTTCAAATGTGTGTCAACCTCTCACGGCATCCTTGGCCTCCGTCCCCACCTTAATAAACCCGTGAGGGTCACTGAATGTCCCACGCTGGATCTATATTTCTTGACATGTATTTGGTACGATGAGAACATTAAGAAAGCTACAGATATAACTAAGAACACAGAATGAACACCGTTGTTCTTCACCTATACTGTGTCAACAGCTTCTTGTGATCAACTGTGACCAATGCAGGGTACAGTGGTAAACCGCCGCAGACATGCCTACATTCCTGGTGACACTGATCACTGCGTGTGTGTGCTTCTCTTCACCCACGAGTAACACAACAACCTCCATCAAAAGCCATGAAATTCCTGCTGCTACTGACGAGTCATGGAGGCTGCTGAACCAGTTTGTTGGGATGTTTCTGATGTGTGAGTGTCGGCTGAAGAACAATATCCCTAACCTAACCTAACCTAACCTAACCTAACCTAACCTAACCTAACCTACCCTACCTACCCTAAGCTAACCTAACCTACCCTAACCTACCCTAACCTAACCTAACCTAACCTAACCCTCTAAATTTCTTTTCCAAATTACCTACGAAAAAAAAAAAAAATCATCGTAACATGAATTGTAGCTGAGCGAGTGGAGGCCACGTTGCTTCAGCGTGTCACTGGCGTCATTCTGGGTTCATACTGTGTGGGTTCAGAGCATAGGACGTGCGTTGGGTCGGTCCATCCGACACCATATATCCACTACGGGTGCTACCGGACTCCACTTGCTTGTGGTGACACCGCAAGCGGAGTCACCTCCGGCGAGGGTTTAACACCGTCAGCTGACGAAAAAGGAGAAGAGTCTCGTTTAAAAATTTCTCAATCCAAAGAAGTCCATCCTTCCCCTGCTACTGATTGTGGCGCAGCCTGGAAGCTGCAGAAGCCCCTGGAGACGGGGTTCTTGGGGTTATAACAAGGTGTGGACGAGGCTGTGGTTTATAACCATTACATGTGTAAACTAACTCCACTGAATAAATGATCTCCACTAAGTTGTCTCCACTGAATAAATTATCTCCACTGAAAAGGCTATTTCTACTGAATAAGCTGTCTCCACTGAATAAATCATCACTAAAAAGCTATATTCCACTAAATAAGCTATCTCCCCTGAATAAATTATCTCCACTGAATAAGTTATCTCCACAGAATAAGTCATCTCCACTGAATAAGTTATCTCCACAGAATAAGTTATCTCCACTGAATAAGCTATCTCCACTGACTAAATTATCTCCACAGAATAAGTTATCTCCACTGAATAAGTTATCTCCACAAAATAAGTCATCTCCACTGAATAAGTTATCTACACAGAATAAGTTATCTCCACTGAATAAGTTATCTCCACAAAATAAGTCATCTCCACTGAATAAGTTATCTACACAGAATAAGTTATCTCCACTGAATAAGTTGTCTCCACTGAATAAGCTATCACCACTGGCCAAGCTACGTCCACTAGGTCGTCCAATGGTATGATGTGGTGGAGGTCAACCAATCATTGGTCATGTCCCTATGGTGCCCGCTGCTCCCACACAGCAGGGGATGTCCCCGCATGACGGTGGGACAGTCCCAGGAAGTGCATGGCGGTGGGACAGTCCCAGGTACTGCATGGCGGTGGGACAGTCCCAGGTACTGCATGGCGGTGGGACAGTCCCAGGTACTGCATGGCGGTGGGACAGTCCCAGGTGGTGCATGACGGTAGGACAGTCCCAGGTGGTGCATGACGGTGGGACAGTCCCAGGTGGTGCATGACGGTGGGACAGTCCCAGGTGGTGCATGACGGTGGGACAGTCCCAGGTACTGCATGGCGGTGGGACAGTCCCAGGTAGTGCATGACGGTGGGACAGTCCCAGGTGGTGCATGGCGGTGGGACAGTCCCAGGTACTGCATGACGGTGGGACAGTCCCAGGTACTGCATGACGGTGGGACAGTCCCAGGTACTGCATGACGGTGGGACAGTCCCAGGTGGTGCATGACGGTGGGACAGTCCCAGGTACTGCATGACGGTGGGACAGTCCCAGGTAATGCATGACGGTGGGACAGTCCCAGGTGGTGCATGGCGGTGGGACAGTCCCAGGTGGTGCATGACGGTGGGACAGTCCCAGGTGGTGCATGGCGGGGGACAGTCCCAGATAGTGACGGTGGGACAGTCCCAGGTGGTACATGACGGTGGGACAGTCCCAGATAGTGACGGTGGGACAGTCCCAGGTGGTGCATGGCGGGGGACAGTCCCAGATAGTGACGGTGGGGATCGTCAAAGATAAGGACCGTCGAAGATAGGAGTTAGTACCATCCCCACTAGGGAGGAAGGGGGGTGACTGTCAACACACACACACACACACACACACACACACACACACACACACACACACACAGCCAGTCGGCAAAATAGGTACACACTGGGTGTACCTCACCACCACCCATGGCCTTCAAGATGCCAACCAATACGTACACAAGAAATATTCATCCCAGACATCCCATCCCTCCGCTGGGACTCTAGCAGATGACTAATGGGATTCCATCCATTTTCACGTGACCCACACGAGACGAGGTACCATCACCCACATTGTCCTGCACATCCAAGTAACGATAGGATATTGTTGAACGTTTACGTCAACAGCCTTTATCATCATTATCATTTATGATAAATAATCTAATATTGACCACGGCCTGGGCACACTGGTGTCCACAATAGATGTCAGGACTCGTGTTGGGGGAACACCATGTTCTTCAAGTGACGATACACCTGCCTCTTACAGGTCGACACTGCACACCTGACGATACACCTGCCTCTTACAGGTCGACACTGTACACCTGACGATACACCTGCCTCTTACAGGTCGACACTGTACATCTGACGATACACCTGCCTCTTACAGGTCGACACTGTACACCTGACGATACACCTGCCTCTTACAGGTCGACACTGCACACCTGACGATACACCTGCCTCTTACAGGTCGACACTGTACACCTGACGATACACCTGCCTCTTACAGGTCGACATTGTACACCTGATGATACACCTGCCTCAAGGAAGAGTGTGATCTTCCACGAGACAAACCTGACCTTCATTTTCTCTACTGTTATAAAGGGCAGTTCCACACAAGGATCATTATGGGCCAGCAGTAGTACCAGCGGCACGTATCAACACTACCACAATTGTGTAGAAATTCTCGACGACAAGTTGTGAACGGACGAAGGGTGAGGCATCATATGTTTATCGACCAGTGGAGGTCCCATGTGTACATAACACGTACTTATGTGGAAACGAAAAAGCCTGTTGACAATGGGTGGCCATGGGCAGGGCGAGAGTGGTAGGCTATGTGTAGGGCGACAGTGCGTGGCCATGGGTAGGGCGACAGTGCCACAAGAGGGGCTGGCCACAGGAGCTGCCTGGCTCTCTTTATCTGTCGTGTTCGGGCCAATGGTACCAGATCATCGGTCACGACACAGACTGACCACACTGCCAGGTCCCCAGCTCATCCCACCTGCCATGTCTCTAAACCCATCCATTCCAGACGCCACATTATAACTCACAACCAGTCAAGACGCAGTCCTTCACAACATACAACACATAGACCACAGACATCATAGATGAACTGTATGACATACACATGTCTCGACCTTTCATCCGTTGGAATACAACATAGAATACGTGTGAGTGGGGACTTGGGTATGACACATGATGCTGGCCAGTAAATAAGGAAAATAAGTGTATCTGATCCACAGCTCTGAGTGTCTGTCATGACTTCTGGGAAGTGAAGGGGAAAATTGCGACACACAACCTCAACAAATCATCTCAGGTCAGGGTCAGCCCAGGTTGTACGACCTCGCTCATGACGGAGCATTATACAAACTGTACGACCTCGCTCATGACGGAGCATTATACAAACTGTACGACCTCGCTCATGACGGAGCATTATACAAACTGTACGACCTCGGTCATGACGGAGCATTATACAAACTGTACGACCTCGGTCATGACGGAGCATTATACAAACTGTACGACCTCGGTCATGACGGAGCATTATACAAACTGTACGACCTCGGTCATGACGGAACATTATACAAACTGTACGACCTCGGTCATGACGGAGCATTATACAAACTGTACGGCCTCGGTCATGACGGAGCATTATACAAACTGTACGACCTCGGTCATGACGGAGCATTATACAAACTGTACGACCTCGGTCATGACGGAGCATTATACAAACTGTACGACCTCGGTCACGACGGAGCATTATACAAACTGTACGACCTCGGTCATGACGGAGCATTATACAAACTGTACGACCTCGGTCATGACGGAGCATTATACAAACTGTACGACCTCGGTCATGACGGAGCATTATACAAACTGTACGACCTCGGTCATGACGGAGCATTATACAAACTGTACGACCTCGGTCATGACGGAGCATTATACAAACTGTACGACCTCGCTCATGACGGAGCATTATACAAACTGTACGACCTCGGTCATGACGGAGCATTATACAAACTGTACGACCTCGCTCATGACGGAGCATTATACAAACTGTACGACCTCGCTCATGACGGAGCATTATACAAACTGTACGACCTCGCTCATGACGGAGCATTATACAAACTGTACGACCTCGGTCATGACGGAGCATCATACAAACTGTACGACCTCGGTCATGACGGAGCATTATACAAACTATACGACCTCGGTCATGACGGAGCATTATACAAACTGTACGACCTCGGTCATGACGGAGCATTATACAAACTGTACGACCTCGCTCATGACGGAGCATTATACAAACTGTACGACCTCGGTCATGACGGAGCATTATACAAACTATACGACCTCGGTCATGACGGAGCATTATACAAACTGTACGACCTCGGTCATGACGGAGCATTATATAAACTGTACGACCTCGGTCATGACGGAGCATTATACAAACTGTGCGACCTCGGTCATGACGGAGCATTATACAAACTGTACGACCTCGGTCATGACGGAGCATTATACAAACTGTACGACCTCGGTCATGACGGAGCATTATACAAACTGTACGGCCTCGGTCATGACGGAGCATTATACAAACTGTACGACCTCGGTCATGACGGAGCATTATACAAACTGTACGACCTCGGTCATGACGGAGCATCATACAAACTGTACGACCTCGGTCATGACGGAGCATTATACAAACTGTACGACCTCGCTCATGACGGAGCATTATACAAACTGTACGACCTCGGTCATGACGGAGCATTATACAAACTGTACGGCCTCGGTCATGACGGAGCATTATAGAAACTGTACGACCTCGGTCATGACGGAGCATTATACAAACTGTACGACCTCGCTCATGACGGAGCATTATACAAACTGTACGACCTCGGTAATGACGGAGCATTATACAAACTGTACGACCTCGGTCATGACGGAGCATTATACAAACTGTACGACCTCGGTCATGACGAAGCATTATACAAACTGTACGACCTCGCTCATGACGGAGCATTATACAAACTGTACGACCTCGGTCATGACGGAGCATTATACAAACTGTACGACCTCGGTCATGACGGAGCATTATACAAACTGTACGGCCTCGGTCATGACGGAGCATTATACAAACTGTACGGCCTCGGTCATGACGAAGCATTATACAAACTGTACGACCTCGGTCATGACGGAGCATTATACAAACTGTACGACCTCGCTCATGACGGAGCATTATACAAACTGTACGACCTCGGTCATGACTGAGCATTATACAAACGACGATCTCGGTCATGACGGAGCATTATACAAACTACGATCTCGGTCATGACGGAGCATTATTATACAAACTGCAACAGTGTGTTAGAGTGGCCAGCCAACACAACAGCTGCACATACATGAAAAGCCAGAAAGATAAGACCATTATCAAAGTGTGGTCCGAGGAGGAAGTATTATACACACAGTGTAGCAGATATGAAGTTTGACGGTACCAGCAAAACATATACTGAAGAAATTATTATACCACAGGTCTGTTAGCGGGGCAATAGAAATCCTGGGGATGTACCAGCCAAACCAACATATATCGTCACACCTGCTCTCATGCTGGCTGCTGGTGTGTGTGTGTGTGTGTGTGTACCTGGCACGTGGGAAGCTACCACGTAGGGAGTCCATCGCTGTCTCCAACATGAAAGCCCACGCCCCACCAGTCTCCAACACAATCCCCCGCCCCACCAGTCTCCAACACAAGCCCCCATCCCACCAGTCTCCAACACAAGCCCCCATCTCACCAGTTTACATCACTAAAAGCCTTCGCGTCACCAGTCTCCAACACTGGAAGCCCCACGTCATCAGTCTCCAACACTAGATGGCCTCGCCTCACCAGTCTCCAACACTGGAAGCCCCACGTCATCAGTCTCCAACACTGGATGGCCTCGCCTCATCAGTCTCCAACACTAGATGGCTTCGCCTCACCAGTCTCCAACACTAAAAGGCCTCGCATCACCAGTCTCCAACACTGGGTGGCCTCGCCTCACCAGTCTCCAACACTGGGTGGCCTCGCCTCACCAGTCTCCAACCCTGGATGGCCCCGCCTCATCAGTCTCCAACACTAGATGGCTTCGCCTTACCAGTCTCCAACACTAAAAGGCCTCGCATCACCAGTCTCCAACACTGGGTGGCCTCGCCTCACCAGTCTCCAACACTGGGTGGCCTCGCCTCACCAGTCTCCAACACTGGGTGGCCTCGCATCACCAGTCTCCAACACTGGGTGGCCTCGCCTTACCAGTCTCCAACCCTGGATGGCCTCGCATCACCAGTCTCCAAAACTGGATGGCCTCGCCTCACCAGTCTCCAACACTGGAAGGCCTCGCCTCACCAATCTTCAACACTGGGTGGCCTCGCCTCACCAATCTCCAACACTGGGTGGCCTCGCATCACCAGTCTCCAACACTGGGTGGCCTCGCCTCACCAGTCTCCAACCCTGGATGGCCTCGCATCACCAGTCTCCAACACTGGGTGGCCTCGCATCACCAGTCTCCAACCCTCGATGGCCTCGCATCACCAGTCTCCAACACTGGATGGCCTCGCATCACCAGTCTCCAACACTAGATGGCCTCGCATCACCAGTCTCCAACACTGGGAGGCCTCGCCTCACCAATCTCCAACACTGAAAGGCGTGACCAGAAGGACGTCTGCCATGATCAGCGGAAGTCACTGACGTCATGCTTATACCTCTACTCATGTCATGCACATAGCTTTACTGACATCATGGACATAGCTTTACTGACATCATGGACATAGCTTTACTGACATCATGGACATAGCTTTACTGACATCATGCACATAGCTTTACTGACATCATGCACATAGCTTTACTGACATTATGCACATAGCTTTACCGACATCATGCACATAGCTTTACTGACATCATGCACATAGCTTTACTGACATCATGCACATAGCTTTACTGACATCATGCACATAACTTTAGTGAGGTCTTGCACAAGCTCTACTGACCTTATGCATAAAGCTTTACAAACGTTGGCAAACAGCATGAAAAACGTTAATACACGTTTCAAGTTAACGTTGGAAACTCCAGTCACGGAAAAAAGTCCACATCAAGGGCGGGCCTTGATTGACATATAGAGAGGTTAATGCAAGAGACAAGGGAAGTTATTTATAAATTTAGGAGGAAGTGAAAAGCCTGCCTTTTAAAATGCGTCAGGACATAGTTATTAGGGAAAACATGACAAGGTAGAGAATTCCAAAGGTTCGACGTGAAGGGAAAGAAACAATTATCAAAACGGCCCATCTTCGAGGTGCCGACGGCCACACGACAATCATGTGACGCAGCAGCCTGCCGAGTACTGCGTGGTCTAGCTAGTGGTAGGGGGCACACAAGCAGCCAGCTCCCAAAAGAAAAACCAAATGCCTAGGGAAGAGGGAAAGTGAACCAACTTTACAACGTAAAGCAAGAGGATCAAAGTTTTTTGAAGTTAGCCTGGGATACTTTATAAGTCGCACAGCTTTCGACTCAACTCTTGTCAAGTAAGGATGCAGAGATATAACCACTCCAGATGTGAGAGCAGTACTCCGCACAAGGACGAAGCAAACTTACTTATGAACAGAGCAATTGTTCAGATAAGAAATTTCGACATGTAAACAGGACTCCCAGTTTCTCAGAGGCAGACTTAGCTATTTCAGAAGAGTGAGATTTTTTTTTTTATAATATAGAGTGGATGTTACAGTACTACCAGGTATGTTCATTAGGAAGTGGTATTACGGATCCGTCGAATGAATGAGGAAAGTTGTGAGGAATTTTTGACAGAGTGATGGGCAGAAATTGGGTTCTGGAGACATTATACTTAAGGAGATTTCGTCTAATCGACTGAGATAATCTGTCCACGTCTGAGTTTATTGAGGAAGTTGTGTCGAAACGAGTTGCAGATCGAGTGATCGAGTGAGATGAGTAGAACTGAAGATTGTAGAGAAATGCAGTGTTAAGGCGTCAGCGTATGAGTGTATCTGTTATTTGTAGGAGATCGTTAATAAAAAGGGGAAAAAAAAAGTGTAGGAGAACGACAGAACCTTGAGGGACAACGCTGTTGATAAAGGCGGAGAGGATGATACACCAACAACCACGGAGATAGATCGGCCGGAGAGGAAGCTAGATACGAAGGAGCAAAGTGAGGAAGGAAAGCAAAGAAAAGGAAGAGTAGAGATGAGACACCGATGCCACACCCTGTCAAAAGCTTAGGATATATCAAGGGCAACTACATACCATTCCCAAAAACCTTTCAGGGATGATAACTACACATTAATAAGATGGAAAAGAACGCAACCGAGGTGGTACAGTTAATATAATGGTGATTAGGGAGGAGACAGTGAGATGCAAGATGACTGATGGTATATACGGGAGTTGAGGAGTGATTCAAAGGCTTTGGAAATGGTAGATGTCAAAGCAACAGGACGATAGTTACTGGAGTCAGAACGGTCACCCTTCTTAGGGATGGGATATATCAATGCATGCTTCCAAGAAGAAGGAAAAGTTAAAGTTTCTAAACAGAAACGGAACAGACGAGCAAGCACAGGAGCGAGTTCAGAGGCACACGCTTTCAGTACACGGGGATGGATGCCATCAGGACCATAAGCCTTGCTTATGTCCACAGAGAGAGAAGCGCTTTTCGGACACTCCGCAAAGAGATTACTGGGAGAGGAATAGGATTAGTAAGAGGAGCATTTGGGGGTGAAGAAATATTAGAGAAATGAGAACAGCTATAATTAACGCGACTTATCTAATCCTTAATTCAAGATAGATCGCCGTCATATACATATGACTATACTGAGAGACATGTGGTAATGCACCACAGTGGGAGAATTCTGCAGCAGATGACAGATAGAATTACATACCCTTAAGGCCCTGAGCGCGGGGGTACGACCCTTGAGCAAGATTGGACGACACTTGAGCGCGACAATACGACCCTTGATCACGACGATACAACCCTTGAGCGCGACGGTACGATCCATGATCAAGACGATACTACCCTTGATCACGACGATACAACCCTTGAGCGCGAATGTACGATCCTTGATCAAGACGATACGACCCTTGAGCGCGACGGTACGATCCTTGATCAAGACGATACGACCCTTGATCACGACGATACAACCCTTGAGCGCGACGATACGACCCCTGATCACGACAATACGACCCTTGATCACGACGATACAACCCTTGAGCGCGACGATACGACCCTTGAGCGCGGCGGTACGATCCCTGAGCAAGATGGGACGACACTTGAGCGTGATGTTTGGACCCTTGATCACGACGGTACGACTCTTGATCACGACGGTACGACCTCTGGGTATGACGACCTGTTCTTTCATCTGATACTCATAAGAGTAAAGTTAAAGGCCAGACTATCAACCTCGGCTCCATGTGTTGCCTCCCTGCTGTCGGGCCCACGTCTCCTGTGTTCCTGCTAACCATCACCTCTGCTGTCAGTCCAGAGCAACACTCGCCCGATCATCACCACTCACTACGTCACACTGACTGAAACACGCATCCGTCAGTCCACACCCTCAGCTCCTCCAGCACGTAACCTCCTACCACACCAGCTGGTCCTGTACCACATGGCGCCTCCATGCCTCCTACCACACCAGCTGGTTCTCTATACCACCTGGCTCCTCCATGCCTCCTACCAGACCAGCTGGTTCTCTATTCCACCTGGCTCCTCCATGCCTCCTACCACACCAGCTGGTTCTCTACCACCTGACTCCTCCATGCCTCCTACCAGACCAGCTGATACTCTACCACCTGACTCCTCCATACCTCCTACCAGACCAGCTGATACTCTACCACCTGACTCCTCCATACCTCCTACCAGACCAGCTGGTCCTGTACCACCTGGCGTCTCCATGCCTCCTACCAGACCAGCTGGTCCTGTACCACCTGGCTCCTCCATGCCTCCTACCACACCAGCTGGTCCTGTACCACCTGACGCCTCCATGCCTCCTACCAGACCAGCTGATACTCTACCACCTGACTCCTCCATACCTCCTACCAGACCAGCTGGTTCTCTATACCACCTGGCGCCTCCATGCCTCCTACCAGACCAGCTGATACTCTACCACCTGACTCCTCCATACCTCCTACCAGACCAGCTGGTTCTCTATACCACCTGGCTCCTCCATGCCTCCTACCAGACCAGCTGGTTCTCTATACCACCTAGCTCCTCCATGCCTCCTACCAGACCACCTGACTCCTCCATGCCTCCTATCACACAAGCTGGTCCTGTACCACCTGGCTCCTCCATACCTCCTACCAGACCAGCTGGTTCTCTATACCACCTGGCTCCTCCATGCCTCCTACCAGACCAGCTGGTTCTCTATACCACCTAGCTCCTCCATGCCTCCTACCAGACCAGCTGGTTCTCTATACCACCTAGCTCCTCCATGCCTCCTACCAGACCAGCTGGTTCTCTATACCACCTGGCTCCTCCATGCCTCCTACCACACCAGCTGGTCCTGTACCACCTGGCTCCTCCATGCCTCCTACCAGACCAGCTGGTTCTCTATACCACCTGACTCCTCCATGCCTCCTACCAGACCAGCTGATACTCTACCACCTGACTCCTCCATACCTCCTACCAGACCAGCTGGTTCTCTATACCACCTGGCTCCTCCATGCCTCCTACCAGACCAGCTGGTCCTGTACCACCTGGCTCCTCCATGCCTCATACCAGACCAGCTGGTTCTCTATACCACCTGGCTCCCCCATGCCTCCTACCAGACCAGCTGATACTCTACCACCTGGCTCCTCCATGCCTCCTACCAGACCAGCTGGTCCTGTACCACCTGGCTCCTCCATGCCTCCTACCAGACCAGCTGGTTCTCTATACCACCTGGCTCCTCCATGCCTCCTACCACACCAGCTGGTCCTGTACCACCTGGCGCCTCCATGCCTCCTACCACACCAGCTGGTTCTCTATACCACCTGGCTCCTCCATGCCTCCTACCAGACCAGCTGATACCCTACCACCTGGCTCCTCCATGCCTCCTATCAGACCAGCTGGTCCTGTACCACCTGGCGCCTCCATGCCTCCTACCAGACCAGCTGGTCCTGTACCACCTGGCGCCTCCATGCCTCCTACCAGACCATCTGGTCCTGTACCACCTGGCGCCTCCATGCCTCCTACCAGACCAGCTGATACCCTACCACCTGGCTCCTCCATGCCTCCTACCAGACCAGCTGGTCCTGTACCACCTGGCGCCTCCATGCCTCCTACCAGACCAGCTGATACCCTACCACCTGGCTCCTCCATGCCTCCTACCAGACCAGCTGGTCCTGTACCACCTGGCGCCTCCATGCCTCCTACCAGACCAGCTGGTTCTCTATACCACCTGGCTCCTCCATGGACTAAATCTTCAGGCAAAGATAATTCTTTTCTCAAAATCATTCCAATACAATCCTTGTGTTATCGAAATGACATTTTCCAATGCAAAGAGACGACGAAACATGAGATGATTGGTTCTGTAAACAAGGTTTGCGTTCTGCCTCGGGTGGGTGGGTGGGGGGAAATGAGTTAACGTTGAGCCACATGGAATTAGAGTTGTCTGATCACTCTCATGACATCTGAATGGAGAATCGGAACGTGCGTGCAAAAGCGGCAGCTGTCGTGGCTTCGGGAAATGAAGTTTCACAGACCAGACGAATGGCTGACCCTGGGAAATGCGTCCGTCACTCACCGTCGTCAACTCCAGGAAGACACGAACGTTTCCAGGGAACTGGACGACCCCACCACCATGTTGATGCTAACTTGATGATGATTCTGGTACACGAGAGAACCTATGTTACCTGCCTCGCCCGTCTCTCTGTGTGCGCTCTTATACATCACTGCATTTATATACAAACGTTAATTCACATGCTGGGCACCCAGGGGCCTGGCCTTGCTAGGCACCCAGGGGTCTGGCCTTGCTAGGCACCCAGGGGTCTGGCCTTGCTACGCACCCAGCGGTCTGGCCTTGCTAGGCACCCAGGGGTCTGGCCTTGCTGGGCACCCAGGGGTCTGGCCTTGCTAGGCACCCAGGGGTCTGGCCTTGCTGGGCACCCAGGGGCCTGGCCTTGCTGGGCACCCAGGGGTCTGGCCTTGCTAGGCACCCAGGGGTCTGGCCTTGCTGGGCACCCAGGGGTATGGCCTTGCTGGGCATAACATGATAACTATTTGCAATCACTGGTGTATGACAGCCAAACTATTACCGTTCACCACCGTATGACAACCTAACCATTCACTGTTACCACACAGGGAGAATCATCCAACAACATGGTTGATCAACGAGCCAACCCAGCGGCCTGTTGTTGTTGTTGATGTTGTCACATACCCCCTCACCCTCCCATTAACGACTACATCAGGTATTCACCAGTTTTACTACACAGCTCGTATGTGAAAGCTGACACACACACACACACACACACACACACACACACACACACACATAAGCAATCCATTATTCAAGAAGTCCTTGTGAGAATGACGGAGGGAATTAATGTATATTACCAACCTTCATAATCTTTTCTTCTCTATCATCCGTCTGTGGAAACTCTCTCTCTCTCTCTCTCTCTCTCTCTCTCTCTCTCTCTCTCTCTCTCTCTCTCTCTCTCTCTCTCTCTCTCTCTCTCTCTCTCTCGTAATTATCACAACCGAACCAGCCGGAAAGTACTTAATGATCATACTTCCCGATGCCACTAACGTAATGATCACGTTTCCCGATGCCACTAACCTAATGATCACGTTTCCCGATGCCACTAACCTAATGATCATACTTCCCGATGCCACTAACCTAATGATCACGTTTCCCGATGCCACTAACCTAATGATCGTACTTCCCGATGCCACTAACCTAATGATCGTACTTCCCGATGCCACTAACCTAATGATCATACTTCCCGATGCCACTAACCTAATGATCACGTTTCCCGATGCCACTAACCTAATGATCACGTTCCCCGATGCCACTAACCTAATGATCACGTTTCCCGATGCCACTAACCTAATGATCATACTTCCCGATGCCACTAACCTAATGATCACGTTTCCCGATGCCACTAACCTAATGATCATACTTCCCGACGCCACTAACCTAATGATCACGTTTCCCGATGCCACTAACCTAATGATCACGTTTCCCGATGCCACTAACCTAATGATCATACTTCCCGATGCCACTAACCTAATGATCATACTTCCCGATGCCACTAACCTAATGATCATACTTCCCGATGCCACTAACCTAATGATCACGTTTCCCGATGCCACTAACCTAATGATCATACTTCCCGACGCCACTAACCTAATGATCACGTTTCCCGATGCCACTAACCTATTGATCATGTTTCCCGATGCCACTAACCTAATGATCATACTTCCCGACGCCACTAACCTAATGATCATACTTCCCGACGCCATTAACCTAATGATCATACTTCCCGACGCCACTAACCTAATGATCATACTTCCCGATGCCACTAACCTAATGATCACGTTCCCGATGCCACTAACCTAATGATCAACTTCCCGACGCCACTAACCTAATGATCACACTTCCCGACGCCACTAACCTAATGATCACGTTTCCCGATGCCACTAACCTATTGATCATGTTTCCCGATGCCACTAACCTAATGATCATACTTCCCGACGCCACTAACCTAACGATCACGTTTCCCGATGCCACTAACCTAATGATCACGTTTCCCGATGCCACTTACCTAATGATCACGTTTCCCGATGCCACTAACCTAATAATCATACTTCCCGATGCCACTAACCTAATGATCATACTTCCCGACGCCACTAACCTAATGATCACGTTTCCCGTTGCCACTAACCTAATGATCATACTTCCCGACGCCACTAACCTAATGATCACGTTTCCCGATGCCACTAACCTAATGATCATACTTCCCGACGCCACTAACCTAATGATCACGTTTCCCGATGCCACTAATCTAATGATCATACTTTCCGATGCCACTAACCTAATGATCACGTTTCCAGATGCCACTAACCTAATGATCACGTTTCCAGATGCCACTAACCTAATGATCACGTTTCCCGATGCCACTAACCTAATGATCGTACTTCCCGATGCCACTAACCTAATGATCACGTTTCCCGATGCCACTAACACGTGGAACACGTTCGAGCCATGAGCCTCTTCCTGTGGTATCGGGAGCTGTTTTCTATTCACCACATGTTTGTGCCACCCGGCTGGCGGCTCCAGCAACACCTCTTCCAAATATTAAGGACAAGTCTTCATGTTGGGGGAAGCCAGCGTGGTACGCCCTTAGTGCACAGGTCTGGTGGCCTACTGAGCCTTACAGTGCTGAGGTATGGCCTGGTGAGCCTTATAGTTGTGAGGCTTGGCCTTGTGAGCCTTATAGTGCTGAGGTCTGGTGGCCTACTGAGCCTTATAGGGTAGAGGTTTGGACTGGTGAGCCTTATGGTGCAGAAGTCTGGCTTGGTGAGCCTTATAGTGTAGAGGTCTGGTGGCTTGGTGAGCCTTATAGGGTAGAGGTTTGGACTGGTGAGCCTTATAGTGTAGAGGTCTGGTGGCTTGGTGAGCCTCATAGGGTAGAGGTTTGGACTGATGAGCCTTATAGTGCTGAGGTCTGGTGGCCTACTGAGCCTTATAGGGTAGAGGTTTGGACTGGTGAGCCTTATGGTGCAGAAGTCTGGCTTGGTGAGCCTTATAGTGTGGAGGTCTGGTGGCTTGGTGAGCCTTATAGGGTAGAGGTTTGGACTGGTGAGCCTTATAGTGTAGAGGTCTGGTGGCTTGGTGAGCCTCATAGGGTAGAGGTTTGGACTGGTGAGCCTTATAGTGCAGAGGTCTGCTGGCTTGGTGAGCCTCATAGTGCTGAGGTATGGCCCGGTGAGCCTTATAGTGTAGAGGCCTGGTCCTGCTCCATGAGGCACCCCCCCCCCCCCCCCCCACATCAATAATACCTGCAACCCATTTTCTTCACGCGTTGCCAACGTGAGAGTAACGACGTATAACCTGGCATCCCTTCACATGGCGCTGTTTGTAACACTTCCTTCCCACTACCCTCCTCCACTCACTCCATTAGTGTGTTCTACTCGCTCTGTGTACACCAGATGCTTGGTTTCTGCCCTCTCTCCTAGTGGGGGAAGGGTTTTCACCCCCTCCCCTAGTGGGAAGGGGTGGGGGTTACCTCACTCTCCCTCTGTGGGATCACGATTTCTACCCTCTCCCCTAATGAGGGCAGGGTTTCTGCCCATACCCCTAATGGTGGCCCGATTTCTACCCTCTCCCCTAGTGGAGCAAGGGTTTCTACCCTCTCCCCTAGTGGAGCAAGGGTTTCTACCCTCTCCCCTAGTGGAGCACGGGTTTCTACCCTCTCCCTAGTGGAGCAAGGGTTTCTACCCTCTCCTCCAGTAAAAGCAGGGTTTCTGCATCGCCCCTAATGGAGACAAGATTTCTACCCTCTCTCCTTGTGGGGCCAGGGTTTCTACCCTCTCCCCTAGCGAGGGCAGGATTTCTATCCTCTACCCCAGTGCGAGCAAGTTTTCTACCCTCCCCTAGTGAAGGCAGGGTTTCTGTCCTCTCCCCTAGTGAGGGCAGGGTTTCTACCCTCTCCCCTAGTACGAGCAAGGTTTCTACCCTCTCTCCTAGTGAAGGCAGGGTTTCTGCCCTATCCCTTAGTGAGGACAGGGTATCTACCCTCTCTCCTAGTGAGAGCAGGGTTTCTGTCCTCTCCCCTAGTGAGGGCAGGGTTTCTACCCTCTCTCCTCGTGGGGCTAGGGTTTCTACCCTCTTCCCTTGAAGATAGGGTTTCTACCCTCTCCCCGAGTGGGGGACAGGGTTTCTACCTTCTCCTATAGTGGGGCCAGGGTTTCTACCCTCTCCCCTAGTGGGGGCTAGGGTTTCTACCCTCTTCCCTTGAAGATAGGGTTTCTACCCTCTCCCCGAGTGGGGGACAGGGTTTCTACCTTCTCCTATAGTGGGGCCAGGGTTTCTACCCTCTCCCCTAGTGGGGGCAGGGTTTCTACCTTCTTCCTTAGTGATGACAGGGTTTTTACCCTGACATTGGATATGACCTCAACCGTTATCATTCTAACATATTTGAGACACGAGACCTGCCCAATGTTTTACCTGGTGTGTGTGTGTGTGTAATATCTATATATATATATATATATATATATATATATATATATATATATATATATATATATATATATATATATATTATCCCTGGGGATAGGGGAGAAAGAATACTTCCCACGTATTCCCTGCGTGTCGTAGAAGGCGACTAAAAGGGAAGGGAGCGGGGGGCTGGAAATCCTCCCCTCTCGTTTTTTTTTTC
The DNA here is from genome assembly GCF_036320965.1 of Panulirus ornatus. Taxonomy (NCBI): domain Eukaryota; kingdom Metazoa; phylum Arthropoda; class Malacostraca; order Decapoda; family Palinuridae; genus Panulirus; species Panulirus ornatus. The sequence continues at coordinate 25,381,237 of NC_092240.1, forward strand.
TTTTTTTTTCTTTTTTTTTAATTTTCCAAAAGAAGGAACAGAGAAGAGGGCCAGGTGAGGATATTTCCTCAAAGGCCCAGTCCTCTGTTCTTTACGCTACCTCGCTGTCGCGGGAAATGGCGGATAGTATGAAAAAAAAAAAAAAAAAATATATATATATATATATATATATATATATATATATATATATATATATATATATATATATAAAAGAAAGAGACAGGAGGTCAAGAGAAAGGTGCAAGAGGTGAAAAAAAGGGCAAATGAGAGTTGGGGTGAGAGAGTATCATTAAATTTTAGGGAGAATAAAAAGATGTTCTGGAAGGAGGTAAATAAAGTGCGTAAGACAAGGGAGCAAATGGGAACTTCAGTGAAGGGCGCAAATGGGGAGGTGATAACAAGTAGTGGTGATGTGAGAAGGAGATGGAGTGAGTATTTTGAAGGTTTGTTGAATGTGTTTGATGATAGAGTGGCAGATATAGGGTGTTTTGGTCGAGGTGGTGTGCAAAGTGAGAGGGTTAGGGAAAATGATTTGGTAAACAGAGAAGAGGTAGTAAAAGCTTTGCGGAAGATGAAAGCCGGCAAGGCAGCAGGTTTGGATGGTATTGCAGTGGAATTTATTAAAAAAGGGGGTGACTGTATTGTTGACTGGTTGGTAAGGTTATTTAATGTATGTATGACTCATGGTGAGGTGCCTGAGGATTGGCGGAATGCGTGCATAGTGCCACTGTACAAAGGCAAAGGGGATAAGAGTGAGTGCTCAAATTACAGAGGTATAAGTTTGTTGAGTATTCCTGGTAAATTATATGGGAGGGTATTGATTGAGAGGGTGAAGGCATGTACAGAGCATCAGATTGGGGAAGAGCAGTGTGGTTTCAGAAGTGGTAGAGGATGTGTGGATCAGGTGTTTGCTTTGAAGAATGTATGTGAGAAATACTTAGAAAAGCAAATGGATTTGTATGTAGCATTTATGGATCTGGAGAAGGCATATGATAGAGTTGATAGAGATGCTCTGTGGAAGGTATTAAGAATATATGGTGTGGGAGGCAAGTTGTTAGAAGCAGTGAAAAGTTTTTATCGAGGATGTAAGGCATGTGTACGTGTAGGAAGAGAGGAAAGTAATTGGTTCTCAGTGAATGTAGGTTTGCGGCAGGGGTGTGTGATGTCTCCATGGTTGTTTAATTTGTTTATGGATGGAGTTGTTAGGGAGGTGAATGCAAGAGTTTTGGAAAGAGGGGCAAGTATGAAGTCTGTTGGGGATGAGAGAGCTTGGGAAGTGAGTCAGTTGTTGTTCGCTGATGATACAGCGCTGGTGGCTGATTCATGTGAGAAACTGCAGAAGCTGGTGACTGAGTTTGGTAAAGTGTGTGAAAGAAGATAGTTAAGAGTAAATGTGAATAAGAGCAAGGTTATTAGGTACAGTAGGGTTGAGGGTCAAGTCAATTGGGAGGTGAGTTTGAATGGAGAAAAACTGGAGGAAGTGAAGTATTTTAGATATCTGGGAGTGGATCTGGCAGCGGATGGAACCATGGAAGCGGAAGTGGATCATAGGGTGGGGGAGGGGGCGAAAATTCTGGGAGCCTTGAAGAATGTGTGGAAGTCGAGAACATTATCTCGGAAAGCAAAAATGGGTATGTTTGAAGGAATAGTGGTTCCAACAATGTTGTATGGTTGCGAGGCGTGGGCTATGGATAGAGTTGTGCGCAGGAGGATGGATGTGCTGGAAATGAGATGTTTGAGGACAATGTGTGGTGTGAGGTGGTTTGATCGAGTAAGTAACGTAAGGGTAAGAGAGAGGTGTGAAAATAAAAAGAGCGTGGTTGAGAGAGCAGAAGAGGGTGTTTTGAAATGGTTCGGGCACATGGAGAGAATGAGTGAGGAAAGATTGACCAAGAGAATATATGTGTCGAAGGTGGAGGGAACGAGGAGAAGAGGGAGACCAAATTGGAGGTGGAAAGATGGAGTGAAAAAGATTTTGTGTGATCGGGGCCTGAACATGCAGGAGGGTGAAAGGAGGGCAAGGAATAGAGTGAACTGGAGCGATGTGGTATACCGGGGTTGACGTGCTGTCAGTGGATTGAATCAAGGCATGTGAAGCGTCTGGGGTAAACCATGGAAAGCTGTGTAGGTATGTATATTTGCGTGTGTGGACGTATGTATATACATGTGTATGGGGGTGGGTTGGGCCATTTCTTTCGTCTGTTTCCTTGCGCTACCTCGCAAACGCGGGAGACAGCGACAAAGCAAAAAAAAAAAAAAAAAAAAAAAAAATATATATATATATATATATATATATATATATATATATATATATATATATATATATATATATATATATATATATATATATATATACACATATATATATATATTCTCTTTTTCATACTATTTCATACTATTAGCGAGGTAGCGCCAAGAACAGGGGACTGAGCCTTTGAGGGAATATCCTCATTTGGCCCCCTTCTCTGATCCCCTTTTGGAAATTTAAAAAAATGAGAGGGGAGGATTTCCAGTCCCCCGCTCCCTCCCCTTTTAGTCGCCTTCTACGACACTCAGGGAATACGTGGGAAGTATTCTTTCTCCCCTATCCCCAGGGATAATATATATATATATATATATATATATATATATATATATATATATATATATATATATATATATATGAATTGAACCAGGGCATGTGAAGCGTCTGGGGTAAACCATGGAGAGTTTTGTGGGGCCTGGAAGTGGAAAGGGAGCTGTGGTTTCGGTGCATCATACATGACAGCTAGAGACTGAGTGTGAACGAATGTGGCCTTTGTTGTCTTTTCCTAGAGCTACCTCGCGCGCGTGCGGGGGGAGGGGGTGCCATTTCATGTGTGGCGGGGTGGAGACGGAATGAAAGGTAGCAAGTATGAATTATGTACATGTGTATATATGTATGTCTGTGCATGTATATATATGTATACGTTGAAATGTATATGTATGTATATGTGCGTATGTGGACGTGTATGTATATACATGTGTATGTGGGTGGGTTGGGCCATTCTTTCGTCGGTTTCCTTGCGCTACCTCGCTAACGCGGGAGACAGTGAGCGACAAAGTATAATAAATATAATATAATATAATATAATATATATATATATATATATATATATATATATATATATATATATATATATATTGTTTCTTTACTCTACCTCCATTTGTGATCAGCAGGTTATACTCGTGGCGTCGCACATTTGCATATCATTAACATTCACAATTATATCATTTACTTGATTCCCTTCATCCATTACACTGTCACTATAAAAAGAATTCATTCATTCTTATTTTCTTTTCCATTTTCTAAAGATCTGTCCACCGTCGACATCGTCCAGCTACTTCAGGGTTGTTCTCGAAATCACTCCTTCCTCTTCTCTCTTCCATGATGGGCAACTTTATGGTCTCTGACCTCTCGCTGTGTCATCTTCGAACCCACAGGTAACTCGAAGAGGTTCGTCCCGCATGGACCCGTGTTGTCCCCCCCCCCCCCCACACACACACACAATGTCTTCTCTGCGGGAGGGAGAGGAATCGCATCCTCCTTGCTTTCTGATCCTCCGTTGCAGCACCTCACAGACCCCACTCGTCAGGTCGGGGAGAGAGAGAGAGAGAGAGAGAGAGAGAGAGAGAGAGAGAGAGAGAGAGAGAGAGAGAGAGAGAGAGAGAGAGAGAGAGAGAGCGCAGTCTTTCCTTCAGCACCTGCTGCTGGGTGATCCTCACACACACGTGTGGCGTTAACCTTCCTCCACCAATGCCTTGGCCGCACGCACGCTTTCTCCCAGCCAAGCCTTGAGAGAGAGACTTTTCAGGCGCTTCGTCCATCTTGACAGAGACATTTCAGGACCTTCGTCCATCTTAACGGAGACATTTCAGGAGCTTCGTCCACCCTGAGAGAGACATTTCAGGCGCTTCGTCCACCGTGAGAGAGACATTTCAGGCGCTTCGTCCATCTTGACAGAGAGAAATTTCAGGCGCTTCGTCCACCGTGAGAGAGAGACATTTCAGGCGCTTCGTCCATCTTGAGAGAGAGACATTTCAGGCGCTTCGTCCATCTTGAGAGAGACATTTCAGGAGCTTCGTCCACCTTGAGAGAGAGACATTTCAGGTGCTTCGTCCATCTTGAGAGAGACATTTCAGGCGCTTCGTCCATCTTGAGAGAGAGACATTTCAGGCGCTTCGTCCACCGTGAGAGAGAGACATTTCAGGCGCTTCGTCCATCGTGAGAGAGAGACATTTCAGGCGCTTCGTCCATCTTGAGAGAGAGAGAGAAATTTCAGGCGCTTCGTCCATCTTGAGAGAGACACTTCAGGAGCTTCGTCCACCTTGAGAGAGAGACATTTCAGGCGCTTCGTCCATCTTGAGAGAGACATTTCAGGCGCTTCGTCCATCTTGAGAGAGAGACATTTCAGGCGCTTCGTCCATCTTGAGAGAGAGACATTTCAGGCGCTTCGTCCATCTTGAGAGAGACATTTCAGGCGCTTCGTCCATATTGAGAGAGACATTTCAGGCGCTTCGTCCATCTTGAGAGAGAGAGACATTTCAGGCGCTTCGTCCATCTTGAGAGAGACATTTCAGGCGCTTCGTCCATATTGAGAGAGACATTTCAGGCGCTTCGTCCATCTTGAGAGAGACATTTCAGGCGCTTCGTCCATCTTGAGAGAGAGACATTTCAGGCGCTTCGTCCACCTTGAGAGAGACATTTCAGGCGCTTCGTCCATCTTGAGAGAGACATTTCAGGCGCTTCGTCCATCTCGAGAGAGACATTTCAGGCGCTTCGTCCATCTTGAGAGAGACATTTCAGGCGCTTCGTCCATCTTGAGAGAGACATTTCAGGAGCTTCGTCCACCTTGAGAGAGACATTTCAGGCGCTTCGTCCATCTTGAGAGAGACATTTCAGGCGCTTCGTCCATCTTGAGAGAGACATTTCAGGAGCTTCGTCCATCTTGAGAGAGACATTTCAGGCGCTTCGTCCATCTTGAGAGAGACATTTCAGGCGCTTCGTCCATCTTGAGAGAGACATTTCAGGAGCTTCGTCCATCTTGAGAGAGACATTTCAGGAGCTTCGTCCATCTTGAGAGAGACATTTCAGGAGCTTCGTCCACCTTGAGAGAGACATTTCAGGAGCTTCGTCCATCTTGAGAGAGACATTTCAGGAGCTTCGTCCACCTTGAGAGAGACATTTCAGGAGCTTCGTCCATCTTGAGAGAGACATTTCAGGAGCTTCGTCCATCTTGAGAGAGACATTTCAGGAGCTTCGTCCACCTTGAGAGAGACATTTCAGGAGCTTCGTCCACCTTGAGAGAGACATTTCAGGAGCTTCGTCCAGTGGCTATGCATAAATTTCCAGCACATTCGAAGCTTTTACCAGGACAGCGAGCGAGCCTTGTGTGGGAAAAGATTTTTTTTTCTAGTATTTAGTTCCTGTCTTCAGACATTTCACCGTTTTCTAACACACTAATTCACCGTTTTCTAACACGTTAATTCACCGTTTTCTAACACTAATTCACCGTTTTCTAACACGTTGATCCACCGTTTTCTAACACACTAATTCACCGTTTTCTAACACGCTAATTCACCGTTTTCTAACACGCTAATTCACTGTTTTCTAACACGCTAATTCACCGTTTTCTGACACGCTAATTCACCGTTTTCTAACACGCTAATTCACCGTTTTCTAACACGCTAATTCACCGTTTTCTAACACGCTAATTCACTGTTTTCTAACACGCTAATTCACCGTTTTCTGACACGCTAATTCACCGTTTTCTAACACGCTAATTCACCGTTTTCTGACACGCTAATTCACCGTTTTCTAACACGCTAATTCACCGTTTTCTAACACGCTAATTCACCGTTTTCTAACACGCTAATTCACCGTTTTCTGACACGCTAATTCACCGTTTTCTAACACGCTAATTCACCGTTTTCTGACACGCTAATTCACCGTTTTCTAACACGCTAATTCACCGTTTTCTAACACGCTAATTCACCGTTTTCTAACACGCTAATTCACTGTTTTCTAACACGCTAATTCACCGTTTTCTGACACGCTAATTCACCGTTTTCTAACACGCTAATTCACCGTTTTCTAACACGCTAATTCACCGTTTTCTAACACGCTAATTCACTGTTTTCTAACACGCTAATTCACCGTTTTCTGACACGCTAATTCACCGTTTTCTAACACGTACCCTGTTGTTCCCATGCCACCACCTCCTCGGTGCTGGAGATGTAGTGGCTTCCACGGTCAACACACTTCTGGATTTGGTATATTCAGCTCCTCACACGTTCTTACATCATCCTCCACAACACAACAACTCTTCCATCCGCATCCCTTAGCTTGATTACCTGCTCACGAACTGACGATCCACTCCTCATGAACTGACGATCCACTCCTCATGAACTGACGATCCACTCCTCATGAACTGACGGTCCACTCCTCATGAACTCATGGGACTTCTCCTCATGAACTGACGGTCCACTCCTCATGAACTGACGGTCCACTCCTCATGAACTGACGATCCACTCCTCATGAACTGACGATCCACTCCTCATGAACTGACGGTCCACTCCTCATGAACTGACGGTCCACTCCTCATGAACTGACGATCCACTCCTCATGAACTGACGGTCCACTCCTCATGAACTGACGATCCACTCCTCATGAACTGACGGTCCACTCCTCATGAACTGACGATCCACTCCTCACGAACTGACGATCCACTCCTCATGAACTGACGATCCACTCCCCATGAACTGACGGTCCACTCCTCATGAACTCATGGGACTTCTCCTCATGAACTGACGGTCCACTCCTCATGAACTGACGGTCCACTCCTCATGAACTGACGATCCACTCCTCATGAACTGACGGTCCACTCCTCATGAACTCATGGGACTTCTCCTCATGAACTGACGGTCCACTCCTCATGAACTGACGGTCCACTCCTCATGAACTGACGGTCCACTCCTCATGAACTGACGGTCCACTCCTCATGAACTGACGGTCCACTCCTCATGAACTGACGGTCCACTCCTCATGAACTGACGGTCCACTCCTCATGAACTCATGGAAGTACTCCTCATGAACTGACGATCCACTCCTCATGAACTCATGGAACTTCTCCTCATGAACTGACGATCCACTCCTCATGAACTGACGATCCACTCCTCATGAACTCATGGAAGTACTCCTCACGAACTGACGATCCACTCCTCATGAACTCATGGAACTTCTCCTCATGAACTGACGATCCACTCCTCATGAACTGATGGTCCACTCCTCATGAACTCATGGAAGTACTCCTCACGAACTGACGATCCACTCCTCATGAACTCATGGAACTTCTCCTCATGAACTGACGATCCACTCCTCATGAACTCATGGAACTTCTCCTCACGAACTGACGATCCACTCCTCATGAACTGACGATCCTTTCCTCATGAACTCATGGAACTTCTCATGAACTGACGATCCACTCCTCATGAACCCATGGAAGTACTCCTCACGAACAGACGATCTACTCCTCATGAACACATGGAACTTCTCCTCATGAACTGACGATCCACTCCTCATGAACTCATGGAACTTCTCATGAACTGACGATCTACTTCTCATGAACGCATGGAACTTCTCATGAACTGACGATCCACTCCTCATGAACTCATGGAACTTCTCATGAACAGACGATCTACTCCTCATGAACTCATGGAACTTCTCATGAACTGACGATCTACTCCTCATGAACGCATGGAACTTCTCATGAACTGACGGTCCACTCCTTATGAACTCATGGAACTTCTCCTCATGAACTGACGGTCCACTCCTCATGAACTGACGGTCCACTCCCCATGAACTCATGGAAGTACTCCTCATGAACTGACGATCCACTCCTCATGAACTGACGGTCCACTCCCCATGAACTCATGGAAGTACTCCTCATGAACTGACGGTCCACTCCCCATGAACTCATGGAAGTACTCCTCATGAACTGACGATCCACTCCTCATGAACTGACGGTCCACTCCCCATGAACTCATGGAAGTACTCCTCATGAACTGACGGTCCAGTATTTCATGAACTCTCTCTCCACAAGTGCCTTGCTTAATTTCATGAGTGTTCACGCCCTACAACATCTTGCCATGAACTGCTTACCGTCTACCTTATGAATCTGGTTTATAAACATAGAAAGGTTCCGATTAGGTCACCCTTGACTCTTCTCTCTTCCATGGTGGGCACAATTCTCACCTTTCCCCGTTACATACCACTTCTCAATTCCCACATTACCTCTGTTGCCTTCCTCTGGACCTTCTCTATGAGCTCTTTTTGTGCTGTTATACGTGTGGAGACCAAAGTTTAGAGACACGCTCTAAACCTGGCTATATATAGGATGTGAACTGCCTCCTCAACGGAGCCATCTACCCGAAAGCTATTCAGGCATTCGCCAGCAGACAGTTTATCCGCTTCACTGTCCTTCTAACACGAGGCTCTGGCCCACGTTAAGAGGAGGACAAGGGGCGCTACTCGACCACGTCGTGTCCTGCGTGCAAGACCAATCCTAGCGTCATCATGATCAGTAGTAGGTCAAGCAAGGGCTTCCAAGACCCCGCAGGGTCTTCTGTTGCGCTCTGGCTACACAGGCTCCCCCCCCCCCTCAATCACACACCCCCATTCTCCCTCCACCAGCACCAGCATCCCTTCCGCCATCCCCGTTCCACCAGCACCAGCATCCCTTCCGCCATCCCCCTTCCACCAGCACCAGCATCCCTTCCGCCATCCCCCTTCCACCAGCACCAGCATCCCTTCCGCCATCCCCCTTCCACCAGCACCAGCATCCCTTCCGCCATCCCCGTTCCACCAGCACCAGCATCCACGAGTATCGCGGGGGGGTAAGTCCTTTTTTGCTCTGCGTCTGAATGTTAAGAGGGCCGGAAGACGGTCGTGCCATCATCATACGCAAGGGTCGTCCCACCGTGGCCAGAGTGTCGTTACTTGCCTACTCTTTATGATATACGCTGGGGGGAGGGTGGTCGTCCACCAAGTTGTCTGAAGCGGCTGCCCTCGAGCCTACATACCCCTCACGGCCTGGCTGGTCTGGTGCACGTTGTAATTGCACTCTTGACCTTCTCCAACGTGCATCCCATGATGTTTGTGACGGCAGATGGCAAGGCGTTGATGAGTCTTGTGACCCGGATGTCTAAAGTGTTTTCCTTGTGCATTTCGCACCTCTGGATTACATAAGGTAGTCTGTCACAGTGTTTCATGCCTCTCGTGCCAGTAGGATGCAATTTCCCAATGTATGTTAGGAACCATAACTTCAAACATATTCCAGGAACAGATGATGATATACTTCTCCCGTCTGCGCTCCTTTATCACATCAATTTCTAAATACACGTTTTCGCCCGCCTGGCAGGATGAGGTTTGAACACAACAATATTCAATTCATGGAAGAATTACCGCCTTGAATAACATCATCAGTGGTTTTTCTTCCCTTGACAGCTCGCAGGAACCAGCCTGCCGTCCTTCTGCATGAGGCAACCGTTATATTGTTGTGTTCGCTGAAGGTTAGCTCGCCAGACATTCTTACTCCAGGGTCTTTCATATTATTCGACTGGTTCATGATAGCGTCTGAGTCTGTCCGGTACTGTGTGTTGTGTTCGATTATTTTTTCCTTTTTCCATTTATCTCCGTTGTAAAACATGCTGTTCTCGGCGACCCAGTTAAAGACTTGAACTGCGTTTCTTTGTGGTCTTTCGGCATCATCTAATGATGTGATTTTCATGTTTATTCTTGTATCATCTGCCCAGGATGATATGGACCCGTGGCTCGTGTTTGCGGCCATGTCAGATATAAGAATGAGGAACAGGAGGAGTGCAAGTACAGTTCCTTGAGGGGGCTGGGCTTTTGACTCTGGAGGTACTGGAGATGGCATGGTTTACGTGTTGTGATCTATTTGATAAAAGGTTGAGCATCTATCTCCCATCTCTGTCCGCCTATTCCCACTTTTCGCATTTAAATGCCACCGTGGTCACATATGTCAAAGGCTTTTGCAAAGTCTGTGTAAATCACCGTCAGCATTTTCTTTATAATCCAGAACTTCTTCAATCCTATTATAGTGGTCAAGCAACTTGGGAGAGGCAAGATGTTCCCGCCCTGAAGCCATGTTATCCTGAGTAATGCAACTTGTTCACGTTCATAAATTCAGTCAGCTGGCCTCTTAAGACGATAGGTTCGCCTCCATCTTTATAAGAGTGGGGCGATGTGGGTCAGTTTCAGACTCTTGGACATAATGCCATCAGAGTATACACTTTTCCTCCAGAGGATATATGTTGCCCGTGCCAGCAGGTGGCGCATTTCTTGATAAAGAGTGAGTTTCATGAGCCCACGTCTGGGGCTGAGTACATGTGCATGATCTTCATGGTCCTCTCGGGTCTTGTGTTGAGGTAGTAATACCTGCTATGTGTACACCTGGGGGATTACTGTTGAGGGAGAAGTGTGTTGGGTCATTTATCTTTAACGTGGCTCTTGTCTCTCTGAATACCGATTCACATTGTCTTTATAGGATCACACTCGCTTACTGTCACTCGTCGGTAAAAATATCTTCTTCTGTTTTAAGTGGACCGAGGGAGTTTGTGGTCCTGGATTTGCTTTTCACATAAAAGTATTTTCGGTTAATTCATTAGTGAGTTTTTCATCTTCTTTTTCCCGTGTTTCACACGACATCTTCAGTTGATGGTCTACGTCCGATAATTTACTTGATAAGTTGTCTTTCCTTTGTTGGGTGAACTGTGGCTTCTCTAGATGGTCTGCAATTCTCTCTCGTCTCCTGTAAAGTGCTCGTCTTATTCGTTCTTACTTAGATTTCCTGTGCTTTCTTCTCCATGGTGTGTGTGTGTGTGTGTGTGTGTGTGTGTGTGTGTGTATGTGTGTGTGTGTATTACATATATATATATATATATATATATATATATATATATATATATATATATATATATATATATTATTTTTCATACTATTCACCATTTCCCGCGTTAGCGAGATAGCGTTAAGAAGAGAGGACTGAGCCTTTCAGGTAATATCCTCACTTGGCCCCCTTCTCTGTTCCTTCTTTTGAAAAACTAAAAACGAGAGGGGAGGATTTCCAGCCCCTTGCTCCTAGGGATGGATGAAAGACTGGATTGACTGTGGACCGACTGTCGCAACCAGGATTCGAACCTATGCGCTAAAGCCTGGAGGGCCCGTGAATGCGTCACGGTCAGGTAGGGTAACCTTTACATCATGGAGGTCCAGAATGTTGGTTTTATCATTTGTTGGTCCAGGAAGAATTTTCCACCCAGTCTGAATAAGTCTCATGTTGTGGTTGTGGTGTTCGTCGTCCACTCTGCTTCCAGTGTCAGTATTTGCCGCTACCATGTTACCTCCTGCTTGTCTCCATCTCATGTGTGCAAGGTTGAAGTCTCCTGACACAAGTAGGTTTGTGACTGGGTGTCCCAGGTGGTCAAGATACGATTTTTATGTTTCTTACGTTATCCTTACTGGCCACTGTGTAGATATGTGGTTAGCTGCCACTGTATAAACATGTCGTAAGCTGCCACTGTCTACATATGTAGTTAACTGCCACTATATAAACACATTATCAGTTGAGACTGTATAAACATGTTAGTTGCCACTATGTAGAAATTATACCATATTCAAACTAAAAAAAATAATAGTAACAACAACAACAATAATAATAATAATAATAATAATAATAATAATAATAATAATAATAATAATAACGATTATAATAATAGTAGTAGTAATAATAATAATAATAATAATAATAATAATAATAATAATAATAACGATTATAATAATAGTAGTAGTAATAATAATAATAATAACGATTATAATAATAGTAGTAGTAATAATAATAATAATAACGATTATAATAGTAGTAGTAATAATAATAATAATAATGATAACGATTATAATAATAGTAGTAGTAATAATAATAATAATAATAATAATAATAATAATAATAATAATAATAATAATGATAACGATTATAATAATAGTAGTAGTAATAATAATAATAATAATAATAATAATAATAATAATAATAATAATAATAACGATTATAATAATAGTAGTAGTAATAATAATAATAATAACGATTATAATAATAGTAGTAGTAATAATAATAATAATAACGATTATAATAGTAGTAGTAATAATAATAATAATAATGATAACGATTATAATAATAGTAGTAGTAATAATAATAATAATAATAATAATAATAATAATAATAATAATGATAACGATTATAATAATAGTAGTAGTAATAATAATAATAATAATAATAATAATAATAATAATAATAATAATAATAATAATAATAATGATAACGATTATAATAATAGTAGTAGTAATAATAATAATAATAATAATAATAATAATAATAATAATAATGATAACGATTATAATAATAGTAGTAGTAATAATAATAATAATAATAATAATAATAATAATAATAATAATAATGATAACGATTATAATAATAGTAGTAGTAATAATAATAATAATAATAATAATAATAATAATAATAATAATAATGATAACGATTATAATAATAGTAGTAGTAATAATAATAATAATAATAATAATAATAATAATAATAGTAATAATAATGATAACGATTATAATAATAGTAGTAGTAATAATAATAATAATAATAATAATAATAATGATAACGATTATAATAATAGTAGTAGTAATAATAATAATAATAATAATAATAATAATAATAATAATAATAATAATAATAATGATAATCTTCATGAATATATTTTTTTTCTCTTAATATATCATACCTTCCATTTGTTGCCACACTGTACGACGTCTTCACCACAGTAGAACCATAGTGATCAAAATCAAGCGACTTCGGCTACGTCCAACGCTCTTGTGTAACACTAGCACAGATCTTATCATAATCACTAAACGCCAATAATATCTTATCAAAACGAACCAAAAAACAACTAGAAGTCGATTTAAAAAAAATCCCCGAAAGCCAAAGAAATTCCCAGAACGCCCCAGAGATAAGGAATCCCCTAAAAATCCCTAAAACGCCTGAGAAGAAATCCTAGTGAACAAGAAAATCCCCAGAACGCCTAAGAAGAAATCCCCACAAAACAAGAAATCCCCATAAGCGCCCCAGATGAAATGCTAAAATAAGAAATCCCAGAACATACCCCCAGACAACATAAAATCCCCAGAACATACCCCCAGACAACATAAAATCCCCAGAACATACCCCCAGACAACAAGAAATCCCCAGAACATACCCCCAGACAACATAAAATCCCCAGAACATACCCCCAGACAACATAAAATCCCCAGAACATACCCCCAGACAACAAGAAATCCCCAGAACATACCCCCAGACAACATAAAATCCCCAGAACATACCCCCAGACAACATAAAATCCCCAGAACATACCCCCAGACAACATAAAATCCCCAGAACATACCCCCAGACAACATAAAATCCCCAGAACATACCCCCAGACAACAAGAAATCCCCAGAACATACCCCCAGACAACAAGAAATCCCCAGAACATACCCCCAGACAACAAGAAATCCCCAAAACATACCCCCAGACAACATAAAATCCCCAGAACATACCCCCAGACAACAAGAAATCCCCAGAACATACCCCAGACAACAAGAAATCCCCAGAACATACCCCCAGACAACAAGAAATCCCCAGAACATACCCCAGACAACAAGAAATCCCCAGAACATACCCCAGACAACAAGAAATCCCCAGAACATACCCCCAGACAACATAAAATCCCCAGAACATACCCCCAGACAACAAGAAATCCCCAGAGGATACCCCCAGACAACAAGAAATCCCCAGAACATACCCCAGACAACAAGAAATCCCCAGAACATACCCCCAGACAACAAGAAATTCCCAAAACATACCCCCAGACAACAAGAAATCCCCAGAACATACCCCCAGACAACAAGAAATCCCCAGAGGATACCCCAGACAACAAGAAATCCCCAAGAAATACCCCAGACAACAAGAAATCCCCAGACATACCCCAGACAACAAGAAATCCCCAGAGGATACCCCCAGACAACAAGAAATCCCCAGAGTATACCCCCAGACAACAAGAAATCCCCAGAACATACCCCCAGACAACAAGAAATCCCCAGAACATACCCCAGACAACAAGAAATCCCCAGGAGGATACCCCAGACAACAAGAAATCCCAGAGAAATACCCCAGACAACAAGAAATCCCCAGAGGATACCCCAGACAACAAGAAATCCCCAGAGGATACCCCCAGACAACAAGAAATCCCCAGAACATACTCCCAGACAACAAGAAATCCCCAGAACATACCCCCAGACAACAAGAAATCTCCAGAACATACCCCCAGACAACAAGAAATCTCCAGAACATACCCCCAGACAACAAGAAATCCCCAGAGGATATCCCCAGACAACAAGAAATCCCCAGAGGATACCCCCAGACAAGAAATCCCCAGAACATACCCCCAGACAACAAGAAATCCCCAGAACATACTCCCAGACAACAAGAAATCCCCAGAGTATACCCCCAGACAACAAGAAATCCCCAGAACATACCCCCAGACAACATAAAATCCCCAGAACATACCCCCAGACAACAAGAAATCCCCAGAGGATACCCCCAGACAACAAGAAATCCCCAGAGGATACCCCCAGACAACAAGAAATCCCCAGAACATACCCCCAGACAACATAAAATCCCCAGAACATACCCCCAGACAACAAGAAATCCCCAGAGGATACCCCCAGACAACAAGAAATCCCCAGAGGATACCCCCAGACAACATAAAATCCCCAGAACATACCCCCAGACAACAAGAAATCCCCAGAACATACCCCCAGACAACAAGAAAACCCCAGAACATACCCCAGACAACAAGAAATCCCCAGGAGGATACCCCCAGACAACAAGAAATCCCCAGAGTATACCCCCAGACAACAAGAAATCCCCAGAACATACCCCAGACAACAAGAAATCCCCAGAGGATACCCCCAGACAACAAGAAATCCCCAGAACATACCCCCAGACAACAAGAAATCCCCAGAGGATACCCCCAGACAACAAGAAATCCCCAGAGTATACCCCCAGACAACAAGAAATCCCCAGAACATACCCCAGACAACAAGAAATCCCCAGAGGATACCCCCAGACAACAAGAAATCCCCAGAGGATACCCCCAGACAACAAGAAATCCCCAGAACATACCCCCAGACAACATAAAATCCCCAGAACATACCCCCAGACAACAAGAAATCCCCAGAGGATACCCCCAGACAACAAGAAATCCCCAGAACATACCCCCAGACAACAAGAAATCCCCAGAGGATACCCCCAGACAACAAGAAATCCCCAGAGGATACCCCCAGACAACAAGAAATCCCCAGGTTGTAGAAACTCCAGAGAAGCTGTGGTGAACTAGGTGACTGCCTGCTTGCCCTAGGCTGTGCCTTGATGAGGCCAGGGGATCGATACCCTTCACTGAGGCAATGTTCTTGTGTGCGCTCACTACCTGCTGCAGCATATTGGCCCACCACTCATACTGGCCCACCACTCATGCTGGCCCACCACTCATACTGGCCCACCACTCATACTGGTCCACCACTCATGCTGGCCCACCACTTATGCTGACCCACCACTCATGCTGACCCACCACTCATGCTGACCCACCACTCATGCTGGCCCACCACTCATGCTGGCCCACCACTCATGCTAGCCTACCACTCATGCTAGCCTACCACTCATGCTGACCCACCACTCATGCTGACCCACCACTCATACTGGCCCACCACTCACGCTGGCCCACCATTCATACTAGCCCACCACTCATACTGGCCCATCCCTCATGCTGCCCTACCACTCATGCTGGCCCACCACTCATACTGGCCCACCACTCATACTGGCCCACCACTCATACTGGCCCACCACTCATGCTGGCCCACCACTCATACTGGCCCACCACTAATGCTGGCCCACAACTCATACTGGCCCACCACTCATACTAGCCCACCACTCATGCTGGCCCACAACTCATGCTGACCCACCACTCATGCTGACCCACCACTCATGCTGGCCCACCACTCATATTGGCCCACCACTCATGCTGGCTCACCACTCATGCTAGCCTACCACTCATGCTAGCCTACCACTCATGCTGACCCACTACTCATGCTGACCCACCACTCATACTGGCCCATCACTCACGCTGGCCCACCACTCATACTGGCCCACCACTCATGCTGGCCCATCACTCATGCTGGCCCACCACTCATGCTGGCCCACCATTCATACTGGCCCACCATTCATACTAGCCCACCACTCATACTGGCCCACCACTCATACTGGCCCACCACTCATACTAGCCCACCACTCATACTAGCCCGCCACTCATACTAGCCCACCACTCATACTGGCCCACCACTCATACTAGCCCACCACTTATGCTAACCCACCACTCAAACTGGCCCACCACTCATACTAGCCCACCACTTATGCTGGCCCACCACTCATACTGGCCCACCACTCATGCTAGCTCACCACTTATGCTGGCCCACCACTCATACTGGCCCACCACTTATGCTGGCCCACCAATCATACTGGTCCACCACTCTTACGCGACATAATGCCCGTGACTCATACTGGCCCACACCTCATACTAACCAGGAACTCACAGGCGCAGGGATCTATTAGGTTCCGTGGTGCAGATGAGCCTGTGTGGTAATTAGCGTTACTGATTATGAATAACGCGCGAGCCCTCCAGGGTTCGAACCCTGGAGGGGGCAGTCGGCTCACATACAACCCAGCTCTTCAGTCTCCCCTCATGGCTGGTTTATATATATATATATATATATATATATATTTTTTTTTTTTTTTCTTTCTTTTAAACTATTAGCCATTTCCCGCGTTAGCGAGGTAGCGTTAAGAACAGAGGACTGGGCCTTTTTTGGAATATCCTCACCTGGCCCCCTCTGTTCCTTCTTTTGGAAAATTAAAAAAAAAAAAACGAGAGGGGAGGATTTCCAGCCCCCCGCTCCCTTCCCTTTTAGTCGCCTTCTACGACACGCAGGGAATACGTGGGAAGTATTCTTAATCCCCTATCCCCAGGGATATATATATATATATATATATATATATATATATATATATATATATATATATATATATATATATATATATAAAGGTTAATACCACACTTCAAAAGGACACGATGATATACTTTCAACTCAATATTGGCTGCGTCAGCCAAGAGCAAACCTATGGATCTTAAAGACACAGGAGTATACGTACTACCATGCCAGGACTCCCATGGTATAATGTTGTACATGTGGGGAGAAACGGCAAGAGACGTGAACGAAGGAATTCCTGCTGGCCATAAGAGGGAAGTGAGAGCAAGGAGCGAGGAAGCCCCGTTATCATACACGTAATACGGAATTCAACAACGGTAAGTTGTTTTTTCCCAATCTAATAATTAATAACTAATAAGTAATGCATTATTCTAATGAATCTAAGGGTCAATTCTCGTTTGAGAAAATCATATGTAATACAGTGAGCAGGTCAAGGCGTCATGAGAGGTCAGGCGACGTCAGAGGTCGTGTCATGTATGAACCTCATACGTACATGTATACGACCTGGTGGTCTCCGTTGCCAGAGGGAATCCTATATGAGCAGGGACGGTGAAGATCCCCCAACTGTACTGGATTTGAAAATATATCCTCACGTCTGTGTAAGAATGAGTTTTTAATCTTCGCACGTTTACAATATATATATATATATAATATATAAATATATATAAATATATAATATAAATATATTTATATATATATATGTGGAAGCGGGGGGCTGGAAATCCTCCCCTCTCTTTTTAAATTTTCCAAAAAAGGAACAGAGAAGGGGGCCAAGTGAGAATATTCCCTCAAAGGCTTTAGTCCTCTGTTCTTAACGCTACCTCAACTAATCGAAAAATGGCGAATAGTATGAAATATTTAAAATTGGTATTGGATAGGTATTGCAGTGGAATTTTATTAAAAAAGGGGTGACTGTATTGTTTTACTGGTTTTGGGAAGGTTTTTTAATGTATGTATGACTCATGGTGAGGTGCCTGAGGATTGGCGGAATGCGTGCATAGTGCCATTGTACAAAAGGGAAAGGGGATAAGATTGAGTGCTCAAAATTACAGAGGTATAAGTTTGTTGAGTATTCCTGGTAAATTATATGGGAGGGTATTGATTGAGAGGGTGAAGGCATGTACAGAGCATCAGATTGGGGAAGAGCAGTGTGGTTTCAGAAGTGGTAGAGGATGTGTGGATCAGGTGTTTGCTTTGAAGAATGTATGTGAGAAATACTTAGAAAAGCAAATGGATTTGTATGTAGCATTTATGGATCTGGAGAAGGCATATGATAGAGTTGATAGAGATGCTCTGTGGAAGGTATTAAGAATATATGGTGTGGGAGGAAAGTTGTTAGAAGCAGTGAAAAGTTTTTATCGAGGATGTAAGGACATGTGTACGTGTAGGAAGAGAGGAAAGTGATTGGTTCTCAGTGAATGTAGGTTTGCGGCAGGGGTGTGTGATGTCTCCATGGTTGTTTAATTTGTTTATGGATGGGGTTGTTAGGGAGGTAAATGCAAGAGTTTTGGAAAGAGGGGCAAGTATGAAGTCTGTTGGGGATGAGAGAGCTTGGGAAGTGAGTCAGTTGTTGTTCGCTGATGATACAGCGCTGGTGGCTGATTCATGTGAGAAACTGCAGAAGCTGGTGACGGAGTTTGGTAAAGTGTGTGGAAGAAGAAAGTTAAGAGTAAATGTGAATAAGAGCAAGGTTATTAGGTACAGTAGGGTTGAGGGTCAAGTCAATTGGGAGGTGAGTTTGAATGGAGAGAGACTGGAGGAAGTGAAGTGTTTTAGATATCTGGGAGTGGATCTGTCAGCGGATGGAACCATGGAAGCGGAAGTGGATCATAGGGTGGGGGAGGGGGCGAAAATTCTGGGGGCCTTGAAGAATGTGTGGAAGTCGAGAACATTATCTCGGAAAGCAAAAATGGGTATGTTTGAAGGAATAGTAGTTCCAACAATGTTGTATGGTTGCGAGGCGTGGGCTATGGATAGAGTTGTGCGTAGGAGGATGGATGTGCTGGAAATGAGATGTTTGAGGACAATGTGTGGTGTGAGGTGGTTTGATCGAGTGAGTAACGTAAGGGTAAGAGAGATGTGTGGAAATAAAAGAGCGTGGGGTTTAGATGAGAGCAGAAGAGGGGGTTTTGAAAATGATTTGGGCACATGGAGAGAATGAGTGAGGAAAGATTGCCAGAGGATATATGTGTCGAGGTGGAGGGAACGAGAGAAGAGGGAGACCAAATTGGAGGTGAAAGATGGAGTGAAAAAGATTTTTTGTGTTATCGGGGCCTGAAAATCAGGAGGGTGAAAGGAGGCAAGAAATAGAGTGAAATTGGGGGCGATGTGGTATAACCGGGTTTTACTGCGTCTTGGGTTGAATCAAAGGCATGGAACGCTTTGGGGGAAACCATGGAAAGCTGTGTAGGTATGTATATTTTCGTTTTGTGGGCGTATGTATATACATGTGTATGGGGGGGGTCGGGCCCTTCTTTCTCCCGTTTCCCTTTCGCTACCTCGCAACGAGGGAGACAGCGACAAAGTATAATAAAAAAAAAAAAAAAAAAAAAAAAAAAAAAAAAATATCTATATAATATATATATATATATATATATAAAATTTATATAATATATATATAAATATATATATATATATATACGAACAAAGTGCATATGAACGCGCACCTTCATAGAACATACAAACCTCCAACAGTCAGGATCGAACCCGGGACCCCTGTGCAACAGACGGGAGCGCCACCGCTAGGCTATGATCGCCCCTAATTGGGAAATGACCATTCGAATACTATGTACTCGAATACCCTTCGTCTCACGTTGGTGAGCAACGGGGTCTACACCGGTCTTTTCCCATCAGGCTCACACAGCCAGCAGATAGCATTTTACCGAACCTAACTGTACAACGCGGAGGTATATGAATACGAACAAAGTGCATAGGAACGTGCACTTTATATATATATATGTGCTCAGATCTTTGTGACTGGGGCACACACACACACACACACACACACACACACACACACACACACACACACTCAAGCGATGGGTAGCAATGCCAGAGCTGACGGAGCGGGATGACAGGAGAGTTTACGAAGCGAAAGGTTTCTGATTCCACTAAGAGAGGAGTGGAGGGAACCCCCCCCCCCCCCCCCCACACACACACACACACACACACAAGAAAACAAAAATCTAAGCAGTTCTCCATACTGGGACGTACGAGGCCCCACATGTGTGACATAACAGCTGCAGGGAAGGTGAGAATACGAACCCCCCCCCCCCAGTACACAGGCTTGTTAAGATAAAAGGAAATTAGCTATATCTAGAAATGTTTTTGGCATCTCCGGGTTGAATGACAGCGTTTTGAAAATTCAACAGCAGTAAACGAGAGAGAGAGAGAGAGAGAGAGAGAGAGAGAGAGAGAGAGAGAGAGAGAGAGAGAGAGAGAGAGACAGACAGACAGACAAACAGAGAGAGAGAGGAATTACGTTTATGTAATGCTGAATACAATCGAGTCAAACTGGTAAGGTTCTTAATATCAGAGTCAAACAACATAAACATATTGTTAGGTATGGTCTACAATCTAACTCAATTTTTGCCCACTTCAAAGACTTTGGTCATCAAACTGACTGGAGCAGTGTTAACACATACAATAACTCAGTAGACTTCTTTTATTAAGGAAAGTATGGAGATATGAATCGAAATGTTAGTTTATACAAATTAGATCATTATTTTATACGTTAAGAAAACTGTAAATATGTTTCCCAGAACATAGGTCAACCTGAGTTTGTAACTTAAGATAGGTGAGGTCGACGAAGGTGACCTGTGCCCCAATTCCTTCACCTGTTGTATAACCCATTTCCCAGCCCCGCCCACTGGCTGCTGGTATAATGTATTCTGGTTCTGTCTGTCTGTTCTGTCCTGACGATGTAATTATACGAAAGCGCTATAAACTTCGTATTCCACGTTTCATTGTGGTCTTGCCTACATCTTATGTACAGTAGCTACTTGTGTACTTTCTTTGCATATATATATATATATATATATATATATATATATATATATATATATATATATATATATATATATATATATATAGACAATTCTATCACTGGGCGCCCGAGAGTAGAACCTGGACTCCCGAGAACAGTTGACGGACAGGGCTCCACCTGGGGTGCCACTCTCCCTCCAGGAAAGACCACGTTTTCCCCCATGAGCACATATCAAGAGTGGTCTCTGGAGCGGCGGAGGTTATGTGAGTGAGGGCTGGAGGAAGGCGAGTTCTACCAGCAGTGGTGCGCCGGCCTTGCTCGACTAAACCTCGAGACGGGAAACAGTTGAACTCTGGACCACAAGACATAATCTTAGAGGACGAAGAAGGCAACAACAACAACAACAACAACAACAACCTCCATTTATATACAAGGTTCAGTAGAGACAGTAGCGTCACCCGGGAGAGAGAGAGAGAGAGAGAGAGAGAGAGAGAGAGAGAGAGAGAGAGAGAGAGAGAGAGAGAGAGAGAGAGAGAGAGAAATTCTCCTCCGGAACAATAAACATATTCGTACAATTGACGCTACAGAAGTGCCAGGAGTGATGATTCTCAGTGGCCGAAGGAGGAGGAGGAGGAGGAGGAGTTAGCAAGCCGTTCATAACAGTTTGGTCAGATGAACCAATCAGGGCCGAGGCACACCTGTATCACTAAGATGGAACGACCTCAGGTGCAAACAGATACGTAGTATACACAGACTATGGGTGGCAATGTTGTTGATGACTTAACCCAGATTATATAATCAATGAAAAGCACGGGGGGCTTGAACCGCTCTCCCCTGTGTGTGGGCAGGATGTCAGCCATTCCCTACCTCAACCTGTGATAAGAGGGCCAGGGACGACGGCAGAATTTTACGTGACAGTAAAAAGTCTTACAGTTTGTTGAGTTGGAACGTCAGAAAGTAAACTGGAGAGTAACTAGGAGATGAAACGTCCACAATGGGTGCAGCAGGCGTACTGGTGTTGGGGTAAGAGCCACAATCCGTTTCCTTAAGTGCAGTGGAGTTGTGACGGTTGTGGTTGGAGTTGTGACGGTTGTAGTTGGAGTTGTGACGGTTGTGGTTGGAGTTGTGACGGTTGTGGTTGGAGTTGTGACGGTTGTGGTTGGAGTTGTGACGGTTATGGTTGGAGTTGTGACGGTTGTGGTTGGAGTTGTGACGGTTGTGGTTGGAGTTGTGACGGTTGTGGTTGGAGTTGTGACGGTTGTGGTTGGAGTTGTGACGGTTGTGGTTGGAGTTGTGAAGGTTGTGGTTGGAGTTGTGAAGGTTGTGGTTGGAGTTGTGACGGTTGTGGTTGGAGTTGTGACGGTTATGGTTGGAGTTGTGAAGGTTGAAGTTGGAGTTTTGACGGTTGTAGTTGTAGTTGTGACAGTTGTAGTTGGAGTTGTGACGATTGTAGCTGGAGTTGTGAAGGTTCTGTTTGGCGTTGTGAAAGGTAATAGTGGATCCATCAAACAGTCGAGTCTCTGAGAGAAGGACCGTGATGTATCAGAGGTAATAACTGGGTCGTCTTCAACCTACGAAAGATAAGTGCACATATCGCAAGTCTTGGCGGAACAAATATAAAAAAAAAAAAAAAAAAAAACAATGAGTCAGACCTTAGTTATTGAAGAGGAAAATGTTTTGAAACCGCCGCTACGCTCTCCCTCCCACTGATTCGCACAATGAGGCGAGATCCCGAGATCTTCGCCACCCATACCAGACCCTGGGACCAAGAGTACGCTGGACTCCTCCATGTTTACACTGAGAGGCCATCAGACAAGACTACACGACAAACACTTTGAAGGTAAGGAGGAGGAGGAGGAGGAGGAAAAGAAAAAAGAAGCAAACACTAAATGTACACAATCAGGAAAGTCTTCATCATCTGGTGCTTCATGAGTGTCCAGTATCTTATCAGTAGAGTAACCCAATACTTTTTATTTATCATAATTTTCAGGGAAGTTTAGCGTTCTCTGTTCCCAGTGCAGGACAATAAGCATGTACGTTAGGGGTGGGTTGTGGGGGGATCCTTCTACCACCGTCTGTGAAGGTGTTATGCATATTTTTTGGTCTTTGTCCCCAGGACGTATGATCTGAGCGCCTCTGACTAGTGCCAGTGGCCTTTGAAGTGCAGAATTAGTGTCCACGAATGACGCTCACTGGCTCAGCAGGAGCCTAAAGTGTGTGTGTGTGTGTGTGTGTGTGTGTGTGTGTGTGTGTGTGTGTGTGTGTGTGTGCGCGCGCGTGAGTGTGAAGGAAAAAAAAACACACACCTCCTCCATTTCTTCTTTCACACTCTCTCCAGAACCTGTTACATTCGTGGCAGGTCCTCCAGAACTAATGGTAAGAAGGCAAAACGCAACAATTATACTGTATTACGGGTCAGCAAGAACAGGGCCATTAGCACGAGGTGAGGCCCCGGTCCCCTACTGTATGCTGCCCCCGCCCCTGAACCCTGCCTTCCTCCCCTCATTCAACCCCTGAAAACTCAAGGTCTAGCGCCCGCCCTTCCTTCTCCCCACACACCACAACAACCATCTGAGACCCTGGGTCATGAGAGAGAGAGAGAGAGAGAGAGAGAGAGAGAGAGAGAGAGAGAGAGAGAGAGAGAGAGAGAGAGAGAGAGAGGTGTGGGTATCTACCTCGTGCGTGACAACACCCACTTCTAGAGGTTTAATTAGTGCCTACCACCGCAATCAGTGCCACCTCTAGAGCCACCCGCTGCGGCAGACCCTTTCCGCAGCTTCCTCCTGGAGTGGGTGCGACATCTACCGCTCAGTTCCCGTCACCTCTGCGATAGCCTCAAAACTCCCTCCTTCAGCTTAAGCCAGTCACCAGCTTACTTACAACTGGAACTCGCACGAAATACTAGCCCGTCCAGCTAACGCGATGCCCTCCTGACTGCTACCCACTGCGTTAATCACCACAGCAAGAGACCATCTACATACACTGCAGCCACCACTGTCTCCACACACTGCACCAACCACTGTCTCCACACACTGCACCAACCACTGTCTCCAAACACTGCACCAACCACTGTCTCCACACACTGCACCAACCACTGTCTCCAAACACTGCACCAACCACTGTCTCCACACACGGCACCAACCACTGTCTCCACACACGGCACCAACCACTGTCTCCACACACTGCACCAACCACTGTCTCCACACACTGCACCAACCACTGTCTCCACACACAGCACCAACCACTGTCTCCACACACTGCAGCAACCACTGTCTCCACACACTGCACCAACCACTGTCTCCACACACTGCACCAACCACTGTCTCCACACACTGCACCAACCACTGTCTCCACACACTGCACCAACCACTGTTTCCACACACTGCACCAACCACTGTTTCCACACACTGCACCAACCACTGTCTCCACACACTGCATCAACCACTGTTTCCACACACTGCACCAACCACTGTCTCCACACACTGCACCAACCACTGTCTCCACACACTGCACCAACCACTGTCTCCACACACTGCACCAACCACTGTCTCCACACACAGCACCAACCACTGTCTCCACACACTGCAGCAACCACTGTCTCCACACACTGCACCAACCACTGTCTCCACACACTGCAGCCACCACTGTCTCCACACACTGCGGCAACCACTGTCTCCACACACTGCACCAACCACTGTCTCCTCATACTACAGCAACCACTGTCTCCACACACTGCACCATCCACTGTCTCCACACACTGCACCAACCACTGTCTCCACACACTGTAGCAACCACTGTCTCCACACACTGCACCAACCACTGTCTCCACACACTGCACCAACCACTGTCTCCACACACTGCACCAACCACTGTCTCCACACACTGCAGCAACCACTGTCTCCACACACTGCACCAACCACTGTCTCCACACACTGCACCAACCACTGTCTCCACACACTGCAGCAACCACTGTCTCCACACACTGCACCAACCACTGTCTCCACACACTGCAGCAACCACTGTCTCCACACACTGCAGCCACCACTGTCTCCACACACTGCAGCCACCACTGTCTCCACACACTGCACCAACCACTGTCTCCACACACTGTAGCAACCACTGTCTCCACACACTGCACCAACCACTGTCTCCACACACTGCACCAACCACTGTCTCCACACACTGCACCAACCACTGTCTCCACACACTGCACCAACCACTGTCTCCACACACTGCACCAACCACTGTCTCCACACACTGCACCAACCACTGTCTCCACACACTGCGACAACCATACCTAGTGCATAACTGGTGCAATCATCGGGGGTCTTCACCTCACAGTACAGGCTGAGCTCAGGCTGTTGGGTTTGGTCGTTGGTCAACCTAGCTGTTGGAAGCCGCAGCCCTCAGGCCCACATAGCCCCCACAGCCTGGCTGGTCTGGTGCACTTTGTAGGTACTTGTCCAGTGCACTCTTAAACTTCTCCATCGTGCATCCCATCCTATTTCTGATGGTATATGGGAAGATGTTGAAGAGTCTTGGGCCCCAGATCTTTAAAACGTTCTCTCTATTCGTGCATATGGCACCTCTGGATTTCAGGGGTTGCATTTTACAAAGTCGACCATGCCTGTCAAGCCAGGAGAATGTAATACCCGAATGTATGTTGGAATCATACCTTCTACGACTATCCATGTATAGACGATGATATACTTCTCCCGTCTGCGCTCCAGGAAGTAAAGCCTCAGAAATTTCTGCCGTTCCCAGTAATCAAATTCCTTTACCACATTAATATGGGCTCTCAAAGCTCTCTGAGCATTTCCTAATTTCGATATTTCGCCTGCCTTGCAGGATGATGTAAGAATACGCAACAGTATTCAATTTGTGAAAGAATTAGAGTTCTAAATAATATCAATGTTGGTGTATCTTCTGCTGTCTTGAAGGTCCGCAGGATCCGGCCTGCCGTCCCTCTGCATGAGGCAACCGTTATTTTGTTGTGTTCGCTGAAGGTTAGGTCGTTACAAATTACTACTCTGAAGTCTTTCAAATTATCTCTCCTGTTGATGAGAACTTGATGCTTATTCTTGTATCATCTGCCAAGGATGATATGGACCCGTGGCTCGCGTTTGCGTCCATGTCAGATATAAGAATGAGGAACAGGAGGGGTGCAAATACAGTTCCTTAGGGGACTAAGCTTTTTACCTTTGAGGAACTGGAGGTGTATCCACACACTGCAGCAACTACTGTATACACATACTGCAGCAACTACTGTATCCACACACTGCAGCAACTACTGTATCCACACACAGCAGTAACTACTGTATACACATATGCAGCAACTACTGTATCCACACACTGCAGCAACTACTGTATCCACACACTGCAGCAACTACTGTATACACACACTGCAGCAACTACTATATCCACACACTGCAGCAATCACTGTACCCACACACTGCACCAACCACCGCATCCACACACACTGCACCAACCACTGTACCCACATGCTGTAGCAATCACTGTACCCATACACTGCAGCAACCACTGTATTACACACTGCTGTAACCACTGTCTGTATACCCTGTAGTAACCATTTCAGTAAGTACGCACATAACCTGATGCAGCCATGATATACTTTGAATACCTTCGCTATTCTTCCATGTATACCATGTATACCTTCATAACTATATACACCCGCACTACTCTTTCATGTTTACCATCATTACCATGTATACTATGTATATCTTCATTACTATATACACCTACACTACTCTTCCATGTATACCATCATTACCATGTATACCATGTTTATCTTCATTACTATATACACCCGCACTACTCTTCCATGTATACCATGTATCCCTTCACTACTCTATACCATCTATACCTTCACTACTCTATCATGTATATTTCACTACCTATCACGTATACCATGTATAGCCTCACTACTCCCCTCATTATATCACATATACGGTGTGTTCTGTTAAGCGTTTACAAGACGTAACTACTGTCACGTCACAGCTGGCTCCTCTAGAGCTAAATTGGTCATTACGTAATCAAAAATCCCTCGACCAATGATGCCTGGTCCACTTTAACCCACTGTGTCGGGGTTACCATCTTCAGACAGACGGTGCGACCCTCACAGTGTATGGTGGCACGACCCTTGAGCACGACGGTACGACCCTTGAGCACGACGGTGCGACCCTTGAGCACGACGGTGCGACCCTTGAGCACGACGGTACGACCCTGGAGCACGACGGTACGACCCTTGAGCACGACGGTATGACCCTTGAGCACGACGGTGCGACCCTTGAGCACGACGGTGCGACCCTGGAGCACGACGGTACGACCCTTGAGCACGACGGTATGACCCTTGAGCACGACGGTACGACCCTTCAGCACGACGGTATGACCCTTGAGCACGACGGTACGACCCTTGAGCACGACGGTACGGCCCTTGAGCACGACGGTACGACCCTTGAGCACGACGGTGCGACACTCGAGTATGATGACCGATCTTTTGACTTGACTGTACCGGTCTACCAACCACTACATCTCCCACCTTCACCAGGATCACCATCTTCATCACTACAAACTTCCCATCCCCTCCACATGCGGCAGTCACCTCTCCACCTCACCTTCCAGCACCTAAAGCACCCCTTCTGCAAGAGTCACAATCTGTGACGATTACAACCGTTACTTCTATCATGCCTACAATAGATCAACGACCATCACTAGTGCTAGGGAAGTAGTGTCTTCACCATATCTGGCATAGATTCCTCTCCTGCTATACTCACCACCGCCAGGACAGGTCAACTTAAGCTTCGACAAAAATCTCACTCAACATGTACCTCTGACGTGTCAAGGAGCTGGTGATGGAGAACTTATGTGTACAGTTCGCGTGACATATGTAGAGGGGCTACGAGCTATGAGGTATGGGGTATGGGGCATGGGAGATGGGATATGGGCTATGGGGTATACAGACTTCACTTCTCTGAGCAAGTGTCATGGATTTGGTAGAGGTCTGACGATCATTCCCGGTGTGTCGTGTCACACCACAGGTCAATTATCGCAACAAGATGTCCCGCTGGGTACAGTTACTTGAATCATCTGGGGTCCTCACACACACCCTTACCTGTGCCCCTCCCACACACCCTTACCTATGGCCCTCCCACACATCCTTACACGAGGACCTCCCACACATCCTTACACGAGGCCCTCCCACACATCCTTACATGAGGCCCTTCCACACACCCTCACCTAAGAAACCCTGATAACACACGAGTTTGTGATGTACTCATGTTACTGGAACAGTGGAAACCAGAGCATACATATATCCACCATACAGAACCTATAGTAATGTAACAGGTATATCACCCCCTTTCCCCCCATACGTGACTCCACAACACACACACACACACACACACACACACACACACACACACACAAGGTCTCAATATGACTACCATTTTCCAGGGAATAAGATTCAGATTCGTGTGTGCGAGACGGACTTGGGCGTCAACATCGTCCCTTCCCTGTCGCGAGAGTCCCACATTAGGAGACAGAATTGTCCTTTGACAATATCAAAATAACTTTCGAGTATATGGATAAGGAAATAGTCATCTAGTTGTTCATGTCCCACATAAGACTAAAACTAGAATATGATTCTCCGGTTTGGTCACCGCACTAAAAGAGGCACAAAGAGCTAACTGAGAAGGTCCAGAAGAGGGGAAGAAGGATGGTACCAGAATTCAGAGAACTGAGTTACAGGGAAAGGCTGTGAGCTCTACAACTGCACATTCAACAGTCTTTCAAAAAAATCACTCAACCTCCTGTTCACTTCATCAGTATCTGTTTCCACTTCCCTATTTACTCCCTTCACCGATGTTCCCATTTGTTCTCCTATTTTTCTCACATTATGTACCTCCTTCCAAAACGTCTTATTCTCCTTGATTATAATGATAACAGCTCATCCCAACTTTCATTTGCCCTCTCTTTCAATCCTTGCACCTTCTTCTTGCCCTCCTGCTGCTTTCTCTTGTACATTTCCCAATCATTTGCACTCCTTCCTAGTGAGTACCGCCTATATACCCCTCTATTTTCTTTATCACTCGCAAATTTACTTTTCCACCTGCTCATCTCCCATACATAAAGCTCACCACGACGTCTGTGGCTGGTATGAAACTGTGAGAACCGAATGACAGTAATTCGTGTCCAAAGGCGGAAGGACCCGACCCCACCAGCGACAGGAGTGACCGCCACTCAACAGTACGGGTGTTAAACATGTTTCCCACACACGCTGACATCACTGGTTCATGCCAACTTCATGCCAGCTAAGTTTTAAAACGATGAGCACGACCAATGACCATGGCGTCCAGATCCTTTGAGTGCAACGGGTACGACCTTTGGGCATATCCTTTGACCTGACTTTTAACGTTCGGGTAAAAGGCTAGGTCATCTATACTGTCGTGTTCAAGGAACCACGACCTAAGACGTGGGTTAACAAGTTATTAACATCACTGATAGTTCAGCAGCGTCGAATGTTCCTAGCTAAGATCGGCGAACCAGCTCACATGGGCCAACAACTCCGCTGGCTGCCATCTTGACCCACTACGAAACCTGGACAAAGGAAATTACACCACCAGTACTCGCAGTTATGGCCCCCGTATAACCCACAGCCTCTCGCTATAACCTTAAGTACGTACGTACGTACGTGAGGTACTCCGTCACAAAGTGTAGCAAGGATGGTTGGTGCCAACCATCCGTGCCTCACATGACCAATATATATATATATATATATATATATATATATATATACCCCTTCATTGTCTTCATGATTGTTTACATCTGATCAAGACGATAAAAAGATGATGAAGATGGTGATGAAGAAGGTGATGATGGTGATGGTGATGATGGTGATGATGGTGATGATGGTGATGATGATGGTGATGGTGATGATGGTGATGGTGATGGTGATGATGGTGATGATGGTGATGATGGTGATGATGATGGTGATGGTGATGATGGTGATGGTGATGATGGTGATGATGGTGATGATGATGGTGATGATGGTGATGGTGATGGTGATGATGGTGATGATGATGGTGATGATGGTGATGATGGTGATGGTGATGATGGTGATGGTGATGGTGATGATGGTGATGATGGTGATGATGGTGATGATGATGGTGATGATGGTGATGATGATGGTGATGGTGATGATGGTGATGGTGATGATGGTGATGATGGTGATGATGATGGTGATGGTGATGATGGTGATGGTGATGGTGATGATGGTGATGATGATGATGATGGTGATGATGGTGATGATGGTGATGATGGTGATGGTGATGATGGTGATGGTGATGGTGATGATGGTGATGATGGTGATGATGATGGTGATGATGGTGATGATGATGGTGATGGTGATGATGGTGATGGTGATGGTGATGATGGTGATGATGGTGATGATGGTGATGATGGTGATGGTGATGATGGTGATGGTGATGGTGATGATGGTGATGATGGTGATGATGGTGATGATGATGGTGATGGTGATGATGGTGATGGTGATGATGGTGATGATGGTGATGATGGTGATGATGATGGTGATGGTGATGGTGATGGTGATGATGGTGATGATGGTGATGATGGTGATGATGGTGATGATGATGGTGATGGTGATGATGGTGATGGTGATGGTGATGATGGTGATGATGGTGATGATGATGGTGATGGTGATGATGGTGATGGTGATGGTGATGGTGATGATGGTGATGATGGTGATGATGGTGATGATGGTGATGATGATGGTGATGGTGATGATGGTGATGATGATGGTGATGATGATGGTGATGGTGATGATGGTGATGAAGAAAAACGAGAAGTTCAGGCACTGAGCATCCCTGTTTAAAGGATTTAAACGTGTTTAAGCACGACGACATGACCCTTGAGCACGACCCCGTGATCTCGGACCCAAAACCATAAAAGTCAAATCAACGACCAGGTCATCATACTCGAAGGAGGAGGTACTGTCGTACTCGAGGGTCGTGCCTCCGTGCTCACGAGTCGTACCACCGTGCTCAACGGTCGTGCTCGAGGGGTGGACGAGGGGAGGACGAGGGGGGGAGAGGAGACGAGTCGAATAACCTCGAACTCGACCGAGTCTTCTGCCGGAGCGAGGGAAATGCCAGGGATGAGCAGGTCGTCCTCGGCAGGAGGGAAAGATGGTGTGTGAAAATCAGGTGATGAGTCCCGCTACCTGACCCTCCATCCCCGCCCTAGAGCGGGAGAGACGACCCACCAGGGATGGCGGAGGGGGGGGGGGGGGGGGAGAACCAATCTCCCCCCCCCCCCCCCCCCCCCCCCCCCCCAGCGAGGCAAGACGACCCTGACAGCCCTGGGAGGGTGGCGAAAATCCCCGGCCTCACACATCCACCTTCAGGCAGTCTGGTTAAATCAGCGTCAAAAGCGTCGCCTTCATAAAACAGTCAAATTAGGGAAACATTATACCAGTTATCAGGAAGAATTATGACATTATTATTAATAGCCCGGGCCATTACAGCGCCACACCCTACATTGGTAACGGCCAGGGGGGGGTACATCGATCTGGGGGGGATCCTGGGGGCCAGAGACACCCCTCACCATCTCATCAACCAACCACACAACCAACACTTTCTCCTCCCACCCACCCCACAACCACCACCACCACCATCACATCCCCCACAGCCACCACCACCACCATCACATCCCCCACAACCACCACCACCACCATCACATCCCCCACAACCACCACCACCACCATCACATCCCCCACAGCCACCACCACCACCACTACATCTCCCACAGCCACCACCACCACCACTACATCTCCCACAGCCACCACCACTACATCCCCCACAGCCACACCACCACATCCCCCACAGCCACCACCACCACCACTACATCCCCCACAGCCACCACCACCACCACTACATCCCCCACAGCCACCACCACCACCACTACATCCCCCACAGCCACCACCACCACCACTACATCCCCCACAGCCACCACCACCACCACTACATCCCCCACAGCCACACCACCACCACATCCCCCACAGCCACACCACCACTACATCCCCCACAGCCACCACCACCACCACTACATCTCCCACAGCCACCACCACCACCACTACATCTCCCACAGCCACCACCACTACATCCCCCACAGCCACACCACCACATCCCCCACAGCCACCACCACCACCACTACATCCCCCACAGCCACCACCACCACCACTACATCCCCCACAGCCACACCACCACATCCCCCACAGCCACCACCACCACCACTACATCCCCCACAGCCACCACCACCACCACTACATCCCCCACAGCCACCACCACCACCACTACATCCCCCACAGCCACCACCACCACCACTACATCCCCCACAGCCACCACCACCACCACTACATCCCCCACAGCCACCACCACCACCACTACATCCCCCACAGCCACCACCACCACCACTACATCCCCCACAGCCACACCACCACCACATCCCCCACAGCCACACCACCACTACATCCCCCACAGCCACCACCACCACCACTACATCTCCCACAGCCACCACCACCACCACTACATCTCCCACAGCCACCACCACTACATCCCCCACAGCCACACCACCACATCCCCCACAGCCACCACCACCACCACTACATCCCCCACAGCCACCACCACCACCACTACATCCCCCACAGCCACACCACCACATCCCCCACAGCCACCACCACCACCACTACATCCCCCACAGCCACCACCACCACCACCACATCCCCCACAGCCACACCACCACCACCACATCCCCCACAGCCACACCACCACCACATCCCCCACAGCCACACCACCACATTCCCCACAGCCACACCACCACATCCCCCACAGCCACACCAACAGGCATAAAGCCGAACAGATAAGGTCACTGTGACAATGGAACGTCAAACGACCCGTCGTTACGAGGCCATTACTGTGTGTGTGTGGACAATACTGAGACCATGTGGGGTGGTGCCTCAACACTGTTACTCCACCCAGACACAGAGTACAAGGTGAGTGAGGTACACTGACCTGTTACTTACCTCAGACGCAAGACAGGTACAAGGTGAGGTACACTGACCTGGTACTTTCCTCAAACATAGAGGACAAAGTGAGGTACAGTGACCTTGTACTCCCCTCGATAGAGAGTACAAGGTGAGGTACATTGTCCTTGTACTCCCCTCACTGACGGCACAAGGTAAGGGGACCTGACTTTGTAACCTCTCTCACACAGGACCTTGTACTCCCCTCACACACAGGATACAAGGCTGGGTAACCTGACCATGTACTTCCCTCACACGCAGGGTACAAGGCTGGGTAACCTGACCATGTACTTCCCTCACACGCAGGGTACAAGGCTGGGTAACCTGACCATGTACTTCCCTCACACGCAGGGTACAAGGCTGGGTAACCTGACCATGTACTTCCCTCACACGCAGGGTACAAGGCAGGGTAACCTGACCATGTACTTCCCTCACACGCAGGGTACAAGGCTGGGTAACCTGACCATGTACTCTCACACGCGTACAAGGCTGGACGACCAGACTTCACATCACAACCATACCACAACGGTAACGCCAGACCCCAGATAACGCACACCAACCATGTACCCCACAAACATATACGCCATACGCCAGTACGCCTACCCAAGCATACCACAGCAGTATACGCCAGAATCCAGTGCTCACAACAGTATACGCCAGACCTCAGTGCTTACAACAGTATACGCCAGACCCAGTGCCTCACACCATAAACGCCGAATCCTGAATGTTCACCAACAGTATAACCGCAGACCCAGTGCTCGCAACAATATACGCCAGACCCAGTGCTCACAACAATATACGCCAGATCCTAGTGTTCACAACAGTATACGCTAGACCCAGTGCTCGCAACAATATACGCCAGATCCCAGTGCTCACATACAGTGATAACCCATGACCCATGCTCGCATACAATATACGCCAGATCCCTGCCACCAACAGTATACTGACCAGTACCGTGCTCACAACCAAATACGCCAGATCCTAATGCTCACAACAGTATACGCCAGACCTAAGTGCTCACAACAATATACGCCAGACCCAGTGCTCACAACAATATACGCCAGATCCCAGTGCTCACAACAGTATACGCCAGACGCCAGTACGCACATCTAACCATACAACAGTATACGCCAGACCCCAGTACACACACACAAACATACCACAACAGTATACGCCAGACCCCAGTACGCACACCAAACATACCACAACAGTATACGCCAGACCCCAGGGCTCACAACAGTATACACCAGACCCCGGTACGCACATCCAACCACACTACAACAGTATACGCCAGACCCCAGGGCTCAAAACAGTATACGCCAGATCCCTGTACGCACATCCAACCATAACACAACAGTATACGCCAGACCCCAGGGCTCACAACAGTATACGCCAGATCCCGGTACGCACATCCAACCATAACACAACAGTATACGCCAGACCCAAGGGCTCAAAACAGTATACGCCAGATCCCTGTACGCACATCCAACCATAACACAACAGTATACGCCAAACCCCAGGCTCAAAACAGTATACGCCAGATCCCTGTACGCACATCCAACCATACTACAACAGTATACGCCAGACCGCAGGGCTCACAACAGTATACGCCAGACCGCAGGGCTCACAACAGTATACGCCAGGCCCTTGCCCACCACTGTATCGGAAGCGACCCGGAAATAGCTTCAGTTTTTTTTTTCTTTGTTTCCCAGTGTTAGTAGGAGACGGGTGGTAATGATAGGCTGCGTGTTCCCCAACCCTCCCCTGCGAGAAAAAATATATATTACAACGTGGCGGCCGTATTTCCAGCTTAAAGCCTGCATAATACTGGAATAAAAGGGGATTATTTAAAGTCAGGAGGAGGGGAGACAGGCGGCACACTGGAGGACGTGGATGTAGCAGAGCGGATGTTACCGGCCCAGCCTGGGTAGGGCACGGAGTGTGGCCACGGCCCCGGGGAGGGCACGGAGTGTGGCCACGGCCCCGGGGAGGGCACGGAGTGTGGCCACGGCCCTGGGTAGGGCACGGAGTGTGGCCACGGCCCCGGGGAGGGCACGGAGTGTGGCCACGGCCCCAAGTATGGCAGGGAGTGTGGCCACGGCCCCGGGTATGGCAGGGAGTGTGGCCACGGCCCCAAGTATGGCAGGGAGTGTGGCCACGGCCCCGGGTATGGCAGGGAGTGTGGCCACGGCCCTAGGTACGACAGGGAGTGTGGCCACGGCCCCGGGTATGGCAGGGAGTGTGGCCACGGCCCTAGGTACGGCAGGGAGTGTGGCAACGGCCCCGGGTATGGCAGGGAGTGTGGCCACGGCCCTAGGTACGGCAGGGAGTGTGGCCACGGCCCCGGGTATGGCAGGGAGTGTGGCCACGGCCCCAAGTATGGCAGGGAGTGTGGCCACGGCCCCGGGTATGGCAGGGAGTGTGGCCACGGCCCCGGGTATGGCAGGGAGTGTGGCTTCGACCCCTGGTACGGCAGGGAGTGTGGCCACGGCCCCGGGTATGGCAGGGAGTGTGGCCACGGCCCTAGGTACGGCAGGGAGTGTGGCCACGGCCCCGGGTATGGCAGGGAGTGTGGCCACGGCCCCAAGTATGGCAGGGAGTGTGGCCACGGCCCCGGGTATGGCAGGGAGTGTGGCCACGGCCCCGGGTATGGCAGGGAGTGTGGCCACGGCCCCGGGTATGGCAGGGAGTGTGGCCACGGCCCCGGGTATGGCAGGGAGTGTGGCTTCGACCCCTGGTACGGCAGGGAGTGTGGCCACGGCCCCGGGTATGGCAGGGAGTGTGGCCACGGCCCTAGGTACGGCAGGGAGTGTGGCCACGGCCCCGGGTATGGCAGGGAGTGTGGCCACGGCCCCAAGTATGGCAGGGAGTGTGGCCACGGCCCCGGGTATGGCAGGGAGTGTGGCCACGGCCCCGGGTATGGCAGGGAGTGTGGCCACGGCCCCGGGTATGGCAGGGAGTGTGGCCACGGCCCTAGGTACGGCAGGGAGTGTGGCCACGTCTCATGGTAATGATGACCCTTCAGGTAATTAATAACCTTACATTAGACAATCATTACCATACAGTGTCTTCCTGATAATACCGAGCATTAACGATATCTTTACGCATTGAATCTTTAACAACTTCCTGGCTGTATCTCTCAATACATAACTGGATGTATGGAGGTATACATAGGCAGGTGTATACTGACCTGAGATATAAGGTATACATAGGCAGGTGTATACTGACCTGAGATATAAGGTATACATAGGCAGGTGTATACTGACCTGAGATATAACACTGCTACAAATAATGACCCGCTGGCCTGGTACCAGACCGAGGCATCGGTGACTATGTAGTTTATACAGTTGAGATAACATAACCGTGACCCCCTGAGAGGAACCCAAGGCCCTGCCTCCACCTGAGAGGAACCTGTGGTCCTGCCCTGGCCTGAGAGGAACCCGTGACCCTTCCCCACCTGAGAGGAACCCGTGACCCTCCCTCCACCTGAGAGGAACCCGTGACCCTCCCTCCACCTGAGAGGAACCCGTGACCCTCCCTCCACCTGAGAGGAACCCGTGACCCTCCCTCCACCTGAGAGGAACCCGTGACCCTCCCCACACCTGAGAGGAACCCGTGACCCTCCCTCCACCTGAGAGGAACCCGTGACCCTCCCTCCACCTGAGAGGAACCCGTGACCCTTCCCCACCTGAGAGGAACCCGTGACCCTCCCTCCACCTGAGAGGAACCCGTGACCCTCCCTCCACCTGAGAGGAACCCGTGACCCTCCCTCCACCTGAGAGGAACCCGTGACCCTCCCTCCACCTGAGAGGAACCCGTGACCCTCCCCACACCTGAGAGGAACCCGTGACCCTCCCTCCACCTGAGAGGAACCCGTGACCCTCCCTCCACCTGAGAGGAACCCGTGACCCTTCCCCACCTGAGAGGAACCCGTGACCCTTCCCCACCTGAGAGGAACCCGTGGCCCTCCCTCCACCTGAGAGGAACCCGTGACCCTCCCTCCACCTGAGAGGAACCCGTGACCCTTCCCCACCTGAGAGGAACCCGTGACCCTTCCCCACCTGAGAGGAACCCGTGGCCCTGCGTCACCTGAGGTGGGAGGCATCTAAAGGAGGGCAGTAGACGTATTTCGTCATCATGAGGATCATGGGTTACTGGTTCACTGGTGTAAACATGTGGATAACCTCCCCCCTCCCCGCGGATGTTGTCACACACCACGGCGCTAACTCACTCCTGCCGCTCCTGCAGAAGGAAGGAGGTGGTGGTGGTGCTCTCCTGCGTCAGTTTGCCCGCAGGATAAGAGGGCCGTCTCCATCCTCCTCCCAGATCGTAAGTGTGAAGGATAATCGCAGGCTGCTGTCTGGTGCCTCGTGGGTTTCAGCAGGTGTCTCAGACAGACCCCCAGCAGGCGGCCAGTCCTGGCACCTCTGGACGACGACGCTGCCCACCCTCACCTCCAACATGACTACACACACACACACACACACACACACACACACACACACACAAGGAAACTACGTACTCTCCAAACGGTTGGGTTTATGTGGGCTGCGCTCTTCCCTCCTGCCCTGGTGGCTGGCCCGGGACACACCCAGTACAAGGGCCGGCCGGCCCCCGTGTGGGGGTCGTACATCACATGATAATCAAGACGGACGGACGGCCGACTCACACGGGCACCTCTCCTCCCGCACTACATCACCAGAGGTAATTACATCCACTGCCTAATCACTTGTCGTACAAGACGACAAACTATGGTCCTGCGGTTAACCCCCAAGACACAAGCGTAGCGGACGAGGGACATTAGAAGGTCATGACGTCAGGGGAAGACGCTGACCAACTCTGCAGTGACTGAGAATGATCATTTCTCTCTCGCTTCACACACACTGTCCAACCTCATCTCCTCCTCCTCCTCCTCCTCGTCCGAACTCTCCCGGACCATCATGCCAGCAGCCCCGTGCACTACCCACGCTCCCGTGAGGCAATGATCACACCATCACACAATAATTGCCTTCAAAAAGAAAAATTAAATGTCCTCTCTCACGCCTCGGTGCTCAACACTCCCTGTATATATCAGTTGTTACCAGACTCCTCCTACAAGAAGCAACACAGTGTGTGAAAAATCACAACTGCCTCACAATGAACCATCCACACACACAGCTGCCTCATAATGAACCATCCACACACACAGCTGCCTCACAATGAACCATCCACACACACACAGCTGCCTCACAATGAACCATGCACACACACACAGCTACCTCACAATGAACCATGCACACACACAGCTGCCTCACAATGAACCATGCACACACACAGCTGCCTCACAATGAACCATCCACACACACACAGCTGCCTCACAATGAACCATGCACACACACACAGCTACCTCACAATGAACCATCCACACACACACAGCTACCTCACAATGAACCATGCACACACACAGCTGCCTCACAATGAACCATCCACACACACAGCTGCCTCACAATGAACCATGCACACACACACAGCTGCCTCACAATGAACCATCCACACACACAGCTGCCTCACAATGAACCATGCACACACACAGCTGCCTCACAATGAACCATCCACACACACACAGCTGCCTCACAATGAACCATGCACACACACACAGCTACCTCACAATGAACCATCCACACACACACAGCTACCTCACAATGAACCATGCACACACACACAGCTACCTCACAATGAACCATCCACACACACACAGCTACCTCACAATGAACCATCCACACACACACAGCTGCCTCACAATGAACCATGCACACACACAGCTGCCTCACAATGAACCATGCACACACACAGCTGCCTCACAATGAACCATCCACACACACACAGCTACCTCACAATGAACCATCCACACACACAGTTGCCTCACAATGAACCACCCACACACACAGTTGCCTCACAACACACCATCCACACACACAGCTGCCTCACAATGAACCATCCACACACACAGCTGCCTCACAATGAACCATCCACACACACACAGCTGCCTCACAATGAACCATCCACACACACAGTTGCCTCACAACACACCATCCACACACACAGCTGCCTCACAATGAACCATCCACACACACAGCTGCCTCACAATGAACCATCCACACACACACAGCTGCCTCACAATGAACCATCCACACACACACAGCTACCTCACAATGAACCATCCACACACAACAGCTGCCTCACAATGAACCATCCACCACACACAGCTGCTGCAATGAACCATCCACAACACACGTGCTTCAATAACCATCACACAACGCTGCCTCACAATGAACCATCACACACACACAGCTGCCTCACAATGAACCATCCACACACCAGCTGCCTCACAATGAACCATCCAACACACACAGCTGCCTCACAATGAACCATCCACACACACAGCTGCCTCACAATGAACCATCCACACACACAGCTGCTCACAATGAACCATGCACACACACAGCTGCTCACAATGAACCATCCACACACACAGCTGCCTCACAAAGACCATCCACACCACACAGCTACCTCACAATGAACATCCACACACAGCAGCCACATGACCATCCACACAAACACAAGTCCACATGACCATTACACCAAAGTCCTCACAATGAACCATCCACCACCAGCTACTGATAACAGTGTACAAGAAATACACAAACGCTACTCAATGAACATGACAAACGCTGTACAATACCATCCACCACCAGTATAATGAACCATACCAATGCAAACGTCTTCTGCGATATCAAGACCATCCAGACACTAAAATGATATGACTCATAATACATCGCTCGTACCACTACTTGTGTATGTCATAAACACACCTTGCATATCAAGCTGTTATCATTATCATCCTATCATCATATCCACTAAAACTTACTACGAGATCTCAATACCTCCCACATGAGACCTCAACACCATCTCGCATGAGGGATTATACATTTCTCACAGGATACATTAATAACATCACATTACATACAGTGCAGCGCTCCCGCATGTAACCCAAGAATCAAGAGGATAATAACTTAGTCAGGGTACGTAGTACACGAGGTACAGCATCGACCGTCTGTGAAAAACCAAACTCAAACCAGCTCGGACCGACGTGACTGACCTCAATCAAAACGTGGAAAAAATATAAGCAGAACGCGATGAAATATACAGGAAGGCAGTGAAATTACAGCGAGCAAGCGAAATATACAGCGAAGCATTGAAATATACAGGGAAGCAGTGAAATATACAGTGGAGCAGTGAAATATACAGCGGAGCCGTGAAATCTACAGTGCAGTGAAATCTACAGTGGAGCAATGAAATATACAGTGGAGCAGTGAAATCTACAGTGGAGTAGCAGCAACATGGCGCCCTGCAGCCCGGCGACACCATCACGAAAGATGGAACACTTGCTGACAAAAGATGTCGAGAGGTTGAGGGACGTCGCTATGTTCTGCGTCTCCCCAGGCAGACGGCATGTGTGAGGCAGACGACAGCAAGACACGAACAGACCAGAAGAAGAAAGCAGGAACAGTGAGAGTCTGAGGAAGATACTTTGTACGAGTCAGGTTGTAATCCAACACTTTTCCATCAGTTCTTTCAGTCAGACGGCAGCAAGTCAGGTGAAGGGATCGAGAGAGAGAGAGAGAGAAGAAGAAATGACGTCAAGAGACGCCAAGATACCTCAAGAAGAAATGAGCGACGTACGGAATATAGTTTCCACGGCGGACGACACGAGTGAGATGGAACGGGAAGCAGGTCTTGAAGGACAATGACATACCAAGAAAACAGATTACTTAAAAAGGGTCTTGACTCCACACAAGGCTCATAGTCCTCTCGACATTACGCCCCAAAGTGTTCCCGCTGTGCGGACGTCCACACTGGACACACCACCTGATATGCAGTCCAAGATGCAACTGGAGGAAGGCGAAGTCCCGAGGGAGTGGAAGAAGGCAAACGTCATACCCATCTTTAAGAAAGGAGACAGAGAAGATACGACGAAGAACTTGGTATGTAAAGTACTGGAAAAGATATAATTGGAAAGTAAATGAATGACTTCCCCGCACGAGAGAAACTACCCAAGTAAGAAAGAATTTGGTTTCAGAGTGAGGAAGAAGTCATGTGCAAAGTCCACCACAAGCGAATGGACGCCATTTTAGACGAAAGAAATGGCTGGATGGGTTATCTGTATCTAAATTCTGAGAAACCTGGATATTTAGGCAGAAATAAGGAGGAGACTACTTCGATGAGATCTCAGTGGCAGGGGACGAAGGACGCATGTCGCAGAAGCCTTCTGGAAATGCGTTGGGTCGTTACCAGTGGCGTGCAGCAAGGGTCTATTCTGGAACCACTGCTCTTCTTGATCTATATAAATGACTTGCTAGAAGGAGTGAACTGCTACCTGAATAAGTTTGTAGATAATGTAAACGCCATGAGGGTAGTAAAAAGCGCGGGGGATTTTGTCAGCTTACAAGGGGACCTGGACAAAGTCTAAAGTTAGTCTGTGACATGGCTGAACCCGCGCAAATATAAAGTAACGAGAATGCGTCTCGGCCACAAAAGATTGCATCGATATAGATATTACCTAAATGGAAATAAGCTGCACGAATCTCCTGTGAGAGGATCTTGTCTTGGGAGCTTGACAAGTTCCCTAACGTGGACAGGAAGAAGACAAACTGTGCGCTGGCAAATATTACAACTGCATTTAAGTATTGTACATAAACAGGGAAATAATGAGTAAGCTCTTCACACCCTAAGTAAGGCCAAATCCAAAATATACTTTTCACCTCTGCCCACGACACTTTGGGAAACAGAGGGAATCTATAAGAAGAGAGCAACCAAGATGGTATCAGGAGTGAGAAAGCAGAGGTCTAGGACACA
This sequence comes from Panulirus ornatus, assembly GCF_036320965.1. Classification (NCBI taxonomy): domain Eukaryota; kingdom Metazoa; phylum Arthropoda; class Malacostraca; order Decapoda; family Palinuridae; genus Panulirus; species Panulirus ornatus. Next base: position 25,423,469 of record NC_092240.1, read on the forward strand.
GACAAACGCCTTAAATTTATCGACTATGGACTATGGTCTACGTACAAGTTGAAGTGACGGTGTGGTACGATGGTATACATCTGAGAGACGGAGAAGCACAAGTGGAAAAACAGCGATGGGGGCAACGCGAATATATAGAGAGATGAGGAAACACGAGTGTAAAGCTTAAAGAGAAGGGCAACACGAAATCAAAACTCTCTCCCCGTAGTACGCAAATAGTAATCACACACACACACACACACACACACACACACACGTACGTGGTGGTGTTGTGTTTGTTGCTGTTGCAGCGCTCATGTGTTACTAACACATGAATCTAAACACCTTTTATTATGCCCAGCTCTGTACCACAAGTTACTGTAATTAGGCCTCACATATGTGGCAAGGGCCTAGTTACCCCCGACCCCCCAAAAAAAAAAAAAAATGCTAGTTAGGGCGACATCGTCAGCGGGGGACGAGGTTAGCGAAGACCAATGTATGTTGTGTTCGTACGGCTCGTCCCTGACTCGTCCTTCCTTTACGTAGGTCGGGGTCGTAACGCGAACATGTGCTGCGAGTCTCCGGCATGTTGTCCACGTGTGATCATGGCGAATATAATTATCAAAGTCTTCCTCTTTTCTGTCCTCCCCTACACTCCCTCGTATCCTTCTTACGACATCCACCTCACTTTTTCCTAACCTCCCTCCCTCCCTCACTCTTCTATCCATCAGTCATCCACTCACTGTCTCTCCCTCTGTCTGTCAGTCCGTCCGTCCGTCTGTCTGTCTGTCTGTCTGTCGCAGTCTCCTAACTACATGCTGAACCTCCACACACACATATAACCCTGACCACATCAGCTCATCACACCTCAGGTTTACGCTCCCCCATCCTCCCTCCTGCAGGGTGGCAGCGCCCTACTCTCCCCATCCATTGTCGCTTGGCAGGGTGGCAGCGCCCTCCTGCCCCAGCACCCACCAGCCTGCAGGAAACAAGACACAGAGGGACGGATGTGTATGGGTTGCCAAAGTGAGGGTATCACTAGTTGTTTTGTGTTTTTCCCAAGTGGGCAACAGCTGCCACCTGGGAACCAATCATCACGTTGTGTTCCCACTGTTACGTGGGTCCAACTGTCACGTGTGGGCCCTATTGTCACGTGGGTCCAACTGTAACGTGTGGGACCTATTGTCACGTGGGTTCAATTGTCACGTGTGGGACCTATTGTCACGTGGGTCCAACTGTAACGTGTGGGACCTATTGTCACGTGGGTTCAATTGTCACGTGTGGGACCTATTGTCACGTGGGTCCAACTGTAACGTGTGGGACCTACTGTCACGTGGGTTCAATTGTCACGTGTGGGACCTATTGTCACGTGGGTCCAACTGTAACGTGTGGGACCTACTGTCACGTGGGTCCAACTGTCACGTGTGGGACCTACTGTCACGTGGGTCCAACTGTCACGTGTGGGACCTACTGTCACGTGGGTCCAACTGTCACGTGTGGGACCTACTGTCAGGTATGATGTGCAGGACGTAGCGTCAGATGGGGCTCAGCCATCCACCGGAGGGCCATGTACCACGTGGGAGGAGGCGCTACGTGACAGGAAGGGGAACTATTGGTAAGATGGAAACTGTATGATATGGCGAGTCCTGAGCAGCACCCACCTACCACGTATAGTTCCAAGTGACACCAACGACAAAAACGCTGCCTTGCAAGGGGTTCCAGCATCTCCACAGGGTGGGAACAGGGACTGGGCTGCCACAGGGAGGGACCAGCGAATGGGCGGCCACAGGGTGGGACCAGAGGCTGGGCTGCCACAGGATGGGACCAGCGAATGGGCTGTGCCACAGGGTGCGACCAGAGGCTGGTCTGCCAGAGGGTGGGACGTAGCCAGGTGTCAGGATCACTCACCCTCCGCCTCCCTCCTTCCCCATCAGTTGGTTCAGCCGTGTTGCTTCCTCAGAGCGGCCGCCCACTCCACATTTATCCTGACTCTCTATACCACACAACAGCTCGGTGGGCGTGGTCAATCCACCTATGTGTTCCAGTCAGCCACATCGCCTCAGTGATACAGCAGAACAGACTTGACTCCGGATGGAAAATAAAAGGAAGGTATCCACCGTTGAGGCAACAGCACTCTTCCCCTCAAACCTCAACCGCCGGGAAGGACGAGCGGGGCATCTGTAGCGCCCCTCCACACATAGTGACACACGTGCACTCTCATCTACCGCCCCATGTGAATCTACCCTCCCATCTTCACCTACGGTTCCACAGGCACTTAAGACCCCATTTACACCTATGCCTCCTCCCTCCCCACCTGTACTCCACACAGCGCCACAAGGAGGCGACACTGGACAAGGAAGGGCAAGGTATCAACCTACAGACTTGGACGATGATGCATCACAGACGCACACTTACCTCCCGTCCCTCACCACGTGGTGGCTGAGGTAGACGACACCTCTGCCTGGTCTATATTTACACTTCCCACCCCGCGCCCCTACACCCAACACGCACAGAAAACAACACCAAGGGTGAGGCGAGGCCGGCTCCCAACACATCAAGAGCCAGAGGAAATACTGAAGGGGAAACGTTCATCATCCATAGGTGTTTTCTCTGTATGCCTCTATATACTTGCCTGTCTTCCTTCCCTGACAGACGAATTATTGAGTCATCCGCCTCTCGTTAAGGTCCTGCAGAGCACACAGCGTCAGCAGGTCCTCCGTCGTCGTGAGTTCGTTTCAAGAGACCAGGTCATAACACAAAGACTGGGATCCGCAAGACAAGTTGTGCCTCACGCCGCCTCCCTCAACGCCATCATGAGTGCGGTGACTTAAGCACCCTGGGTAAGGACGGGTTCCCTGCTGGTGCACCGTGGGTAGGGACGGGTTCCCTGCTGGTGCACCGTGGGTAAGGACGGGTTCCCTGCTGGTGCACCGTGGGTAAGGATGGGTTCCCTGCTGGTGCACCGTGGCGCTCCAGACCACAGGGCGTGTGACGCCTCCAGCCACCACCATCATGCGTAACACAACATTCACTGGTACAGCAAAGTCTCGTGCGCCTCCTGCTCTGTCCCTGTCTGTGGGGCCGTTTCGATTCTTAACCGGTAGACACACACACACACACACACACACACTGGTCTTAATGCACAAAGAACAGCCCCAGTGGACTGCATACCTCCTCCTGTGCACACAAGCAAGTGGAGTGAGTCAAGTGGTGTGTGGGAGGATCCCCGAGCGCTATACATCACTCGCACATCAAGTCTGCTGATCGTGCCAGTTCTTGGGAGTCGGGTGAACGTTGGACGTTAACAAAGCCCCGGATTCAAATCGAATGCTCACAATCTTGCCAACCTCAAAGTATCACATTTTTAGAATACTGTGCACTGAAGGATATCCAGCCAGTGGATAATACGAGAGTGAACAGATGTGTCTAACATCTATCTTAAAAAGGTGGTAATGTGAGTAAACAATAGATAGCTCAATATCTAAAGCCAAATGGCAACACTGTAGACCGAGTATTAAAATACTCCCAGGATGAATAATGACTTTTGTACGCTAATAAGATATGTTACTGCTATTTTCTTTTCTTTCTTTCTTTATGGATGAAATTAAGACCTACAGACATGGAACCAGTGAAAGGAGAAGCACCAGGACCAGGCAATTTTCACCAGGTCCACAAGAACAAGAATAAAACAAGGAGAGACCTAGCTTAAGTCTCCGCAGTTTGGTGATGTTTCGAGATAACTGAGAAACAGGATCAAAAAAGTGAAGACCATTAGAGGAGGAAGGTCAAGGATCAAGTTAAAGACCATGAAAGGTGGCATGAGTTGAGAGACGAACTTAGGAATTCATATGACGTAGTTTCTGGAAGATTCAAGAGGTACACAGTCACAGGAAACAATGTGAACTCATGACGAAGCAAATGAGTTTTAATGTGTCTCTTCAAGAAGCCCTGGAGGCTGCTCAGCTAGAGGAAAGGGCTGAGACGCACATGATCTGTTGGCAACAGAGCTCTGGCAGGGGAGTTGCCCATGATCAACAGACACCAACATGGCATGAAGACCGACGTAGTGGAACACAGACCTGGGGACATACTGTGAGAAGTACACAGGGAATCAAATTTAGGTGCAAAGAGAGTAATATGCACCGTTTGAGGTAGAGTAATCAAGGAGGGTGATGGCCTGGATGATGAGAGGCTTAGAAAAGAGCAGAACATACTGGAGAAATGTTGGTTAGATAAAAGGGAGATTACACAGAGTCGGAGACGCGAAGGTTGAGAGTTCATCACTGAAGGATTCAGATGAGCTGCTGTGCAGGTGACACGACAATTATAAACATTGGTAAATGTCTGAAATGATGATCATTCTTGATCCGGAAGATCACACACCAGGAAGAGAGGGGAAAGGTGAAATGCTTTTTCAAGCACTAAAGGAAACTACAGAGTTGTCAGACGCAATTTCAGCGATGAAGGAAAGGGAAAAGGATTGGTGGCTATAATCCGGGCGTGAAGGGACGACCATTTATGGTTATGTTAGAGTTCGACTCGTTTAGCCAGGAGGTACTTAGGCAGACAAGGAAACATACAAAACTAAGTTGAGTTCCAGTGGGATATTCATCGAATGTGATAGAGAGGGAGAGAAGCAAAGAGTAAAGTCAAAAGGCAAAAGAACTGGTGACACCAAACGAGGCAAGAGGACGGAGCAGCTCCGACAGCGCGGCAAAAAAGGCGGGAGTCTTAGATGTTCAAAGTAATATAAGCAAATGCTGAAAACCAGTTAGCAGTTCATGGTAATGGGCTGAAACCCAAGGATCGTATAATGAAAGTACACTTGACGTTGATGGAATCCTGGAAACAAAGCTTGCTAAGAAGATATACGCTCTCACCTCTTCTGTCCTGAGGGGTATATGATTCTGAGGAAGGGAAGAGAAGGCACAGGAAGGTGTGGATTGGCCCTCTCAGTTAAAAGTTACCTTTTAAAGTTTCAATCAACAGTGGAAGATGGTCGATTCAGACAATGCTCGCAGAGAGAGAGAGAGAGAGAGAGAGAGAGAGAGAGATGGGAAGTGCATATCAGTTCTGATATCATATAATCCCTCACAGAGTCTCATGACTGACAACAAATATACAACGATAATAGTAAAGGTAGGGTCAATATGCGACAGGAAGCAATAAAACAAACACTTCAGTTGCAAAGAGACAGACAAGAGGACTTTGGATTCTCTTGGTGACGGGGGTCATGGAATTCTCAAGTTTGGCTATGTGGTAAAAGAGGATGTTGAAGGAGCACAGGTGAAACAAGACGTAAAGGGAAGATAGATTTGTGCAAACTACACATACCTCAATATTTCAAACGGTAACACAGGTTGGGAAACGGAGTTCCGTAACCAGAAATAAGATTTTTGTGGTGAGAGCTTCTGTGAAATCCCTAGAAGGAGTATGAACATGGCTACCACTAGCCTCAAATACATAGTAAGTGGTGGCAAAAAGGACAGACTGGCTTTATGAAATATCTCAGAAAGCAAATGAACTTCCAGATGAGCAATGCCGAAGATATAGACGACACTCCAGCCATCCAGCACAGGGAAGATAAAACCAGGATATGAAAAGAGAAACAAAGAAACGTTGACAAAAAAAATGCTCTAGACAAGGCAGATGAAAATCCAACCAGCCTTCCTATTGGTCCAACACAGAGCTCACTCTCTCGTAGAAATCTACGAGTTCTGTTACACATCAGGAGTCAGCTGTCAGTTAAGGACCAAAAGTTAACCAAACTAAGGAGTTAACAGGGAAGACTTGTTGAGGATGATGCACGGATATGTACGGAGCTGAATGACAAGTCCAAAAGTGTTTTCACGGTGAAAGATACTGCACCCTTAACACCAGCGAGATGGAATGGGGAGGAGGTTTCAGAGAACACCGAGATATCTAGAAAAGACATTAACAGAATAATATAAAGGTCTTAACTCATGTAAGGTTCATGGTCTAGATATAATTTCATCATAGGTGCTGAAGATGTGTGCACAAATGCTAGATAATCCTCTTGAAGTACTGTTCATGATGTCGCTGGAAGGAGGCATAGTGCCAAAGGAATGGAAAAACGGCGAACGTCATACCTAACTATGCGAATGGAGCCTGGGGACAGGCACTGAACTACAAACCAATCTCAATGACGGGTGTAGTCTGCAAGGTTCTGAAAAATCTTATTAGAAAGGAAGTGGATGACTTCCTACAGATGAGAAATTACTCAAGTGAGGGACAGCATAGTTTAAAAGGCAAAGGAGGTCATGGATAACAAACCTCTTAGATTTCTAAGAGAGAGGGAGCTCTGTATCAGACAAAGAGGAAAGCTGGGTGAATTATTTGTACCTGGACTGCCAGAAAGCATTTGACACTGTGCAGCATGTGAGGCTCATCATGAAGTTGGATCATCAGACAGGAATATGGTGGAAACTCCTTCGTTGGATGGAGAGTTATCTTAGCGGAAGGGAACATAAGACGCAGGTCAGAGAAACCTCCAAATGGGTCGAGGTACTGGCAGAGTGTCTCAGGGTTTAGCTATGGAACCATTGCTCTTCTTGATCTATGTTAACGCTCTTACCTGAATATGTTTACAAATGATGCAAAGGGATTGAGAGAAGTGAAAAGTGTTGAGGACTGCATCAGCTTGCAAGGGGATTTAAACAGACTCCAAAGTTGATCTCATACATGGTTGATGAAATTCATTCTAAACAAACATAAAGTGAAAGAAGCATTAATATGACTGTCATCCAGCAGGAAATGAGCTTCAGAATTCTGTGTGTGGGAGGGACTTGGGAGTCGACATCGTCCTTAACCTGTCGCCATCGTCGTACATTAAGAAAACAATTAAGGAAACAAGCTGTCTGCTGGAAAGTACTAGACCAGCCTTCTAGTATATGGAGAAGGAAATATTTAGCAAGCTGTTCATACCCTACATAAGACCAAAAGTAGAATATGCCTCTCAAATTTGGTCATCGCACCTGAAGAAGCACAAAGAGCTAATAGAGAAGGTCTGGAAGAGGGCTACAAAGATGGTACCAGAATTAAGAGAGCCGAGTTATAGGGAAAGTCAAGGGGGGCCTTGAATTTGCCCACTTTGGACCAGAGAAGCGTGAAGGGTGAGTTGATGTCAAGCTTTAACTTTTCAAAATACACCAAGACATAGATAGTGATCAGTTCCTCGAGAGATATAGGGATAGCAAGCAACCAGAGGACATAACAGGAAATTAAGCAAGAAACTTGATGATAAAAAAAAAAAAGACGTAAAAAAGTATTTCCATACGTAGGAGTGGTGGATGAATGGAATAGAATAACTTGTGGACATTCATAATGCACACAGCATACATAGCTTGAAAAGTTGAATGGTGGTGCAAAATGTTCAAGAGATGGGGTCCCAAGTGTGTAAAACCTCCTCCCAGTATAGTACAAATAAGTAATCATAAACACATATTCACATACGTGCATACATACCTAGTGACGAAAATATAGGCAACAACCCAGCCAGCCAGCACTTGTGAGGTATAAGGGAGCAAAGGACGACAATAACAGGATAAGAAACAAGGAACAAAGAAATTCTGAAAATAATATTGCGAACGTCAGAGGAAATCCAGAACTTTTACAAAAACTTATCAAAACTATATCATCACAGTTGAAGAGCAGCTAATAAGGTTATGGGATTCAGGGGGAAGAGTAAGGCAAGGCGAGGACATGAATGACATTTTTCAGTGTTTTCACAGAGGAAAATGTTACGGTCCCTAACACCAGTGACGAGAGGAAGTCTTGGGAAGCAATGAAACATCCAGAAAAGACAAGCAGCATTTTAGAGTCTCACAGTCCCCCTGGACGCCCTCCATATATGCTGAAGATATTGTGCAGACACACTAGACAGATAAAAAAAAAAAAAAATGTTGCTCACGATGTTGCTCGAGAAAGGTAAAGATTCGAAGCATCCACCGTCATACCTGTCTATGAGAAAGGGGGCCGAGCGGATGTGCTGTGTCTCCACGGCTAGCGTGTGGTCTGCAAGATGACCAGAAAGTAAATGGGCGACTTCAAAACCCTCTTACACTTTCAAGGAGAGAAGTGTCTGCGTCTGGAGTGTGGCCCAGGTATATTGAACACTGTACCACACAGGAGGCTGGCTAAGAAGCAAAGGATTCCCCCAGAGGGAATGGCGTGGGTGAAGGACTTCCTTCGACAGACAGAAGTGAAGGGACCAGAGGACGCATCTGACAACTCTTCCCCAGCATCTTAGGAGGACAGTGCACATGGCACACTGTCTGCCTGCTCGTCCACGGCAAGTGTTATGGACGTTAAACCGCTAGCGAGTGCGTGAGAGGGGATCAGTGACGTCCAGGCAGAGAGACTCCGTCTCCCGTGGACGCACACATGACTGAATGACAGCAGCTGACACGGTCGTCCCTCGCTGTCCTGCCATCCGCCATACCACCGCCACCTGCAGGAGACGCAGTTCAGGCATCTGGCGGAGGGATCTTGAGAGAACGTCTTAGCCGTTCTGCTGGCCCTCACGCACGGCTTGCTGGGTCGAAATCCTCGCTGTAGGACGCCGCTGTGGTACAACGAGTCAATCAACACACCTTCCACCACACTGCAGAAAACGTCAGCCACGTCAGCATGGTTAAGTTCCACCACACTGCAGAAAACGTCAGCCACGTCAGCATGGTTAAGTTCCACCACACTGCAGAAAACGTCAGCCACGTCAGCATGGTTAAGTTCCACCACACTGCAGAAAACGTCAACCACGTCAGCATGGTTAAGTTCCACCACACTGCAGAAAACGTCAGCCACGTCAGCATGGTTAAGTTCCACCACACTGCAGAAAACGTCATCCACGTCAGCATGGTTAAGTTCCACCACACTGCAGAAAACGTCATCCACGTCAGCATGGTTAAGTTCCACCACACTGCAGAAAACGTCATCCACCTCAGCATGGTTAAGTCCCCCCCCCCCCTTTCCACACACACACACACACACACACACACACGCCACTGCCTGCCCCAGACGTTCAGCCTCGAGGTCATGACAGTAAGCCGTAAGGCATGTCATATGACGACCTGGGTCAGGTCACTGCTCACCCAACCCTACCACACATCCTGGATCAGGTCACTACCCCCACCCCACACCAAGGGCCACGATCACAGGGAGGTGTGCGACTGAAAAGCGACCAGGGGGATAATGGCAACAAGAGAAAACGAGGGAGTTGTTTGTGAAGGTGATATCAGGGAGATGCTGGAAGAAAGGGTTGAAGAGTTACAGCAAAACAAGAACACAATAAGTTAGGGCACTGTAAGAGGCCTATTGTCCCCATGCTAGGCAGGTCGTGGGTCTGGTCCACCCTACAACCTAACCGTCTGAACACATCATCCAACCTTCGTTTAAAGCTACCTATAACCATACCCACGTAGCTTCCACTACTGTACTTGACAACTTGTTCCATGAATCTACTACCCTGTTTCTAAACATTCTATATCAACTGCAATAGTATGGAGCCCAAAGCTGTACCACATAATACAAATGTGGTCTCGCGAGCGAACGCAAGACAAAGTTGCAATAATACTCCAGGAGTTTTATTGCTAACAGTCCTATTAATGAACCCTAACATCCTATTAGCCTTATTACACACTTTAATACATTGTTGCCGTGGCTTAACATTCTTATACAAACAAAACGAAAAAAATAGGAATGTTTGGATTGGAATCTACTTCAAAAAAAAAAAAAAGTTTTGATCTTATCTTCAACTGCATCCGTCACTGTCAGTGTTAATACTGCAGTGTTCTCAGGGTTGACCCGTCACTGTCAGGGTTAATACTGTAGTGTTCTCAGGGTTGACCCGTCACTGTCAGTGTTAATACTGTAGTGTTCTCAGGGTTGACCCGTCACTGTCAGTGTTAATACTGCAGTGTTCTCAGGGTTGACCCGTCACTGTCAGTGTTAATACTGTAGTGTTCTCAGGGTTGACCCGTCACTGTCAGTGTTAATACTGTAGTGTTCTCAGGGTTGACCCGTCACTGTCAGGGTTAATACTGCAGTGTTCTCAGGGTTGACCCGTCACTGTCAGGGTTAATACTGTAGTGTTCTCAGGGTTGACCCGTCACTGTCAGTGTTAATACTGTAGTGTTCTCAGGGTTGACCCGTCACTGTCAGTGTTAATACTGCAGTGTTCTCAGGGTTGACCCGTCACTGTCAGGGTTAATACTGTAGTGTTCTCAGGGTTGACCCGTCACTGTCAGGGTTAATACTGTAGTGTTCTCAGGGTTGACCCGTCACTGTCAGTGTTAATACTGTAGTGTTCTCAGGGTTGACCCGTCACTGTCTGTGTTAATACTGCAGTGTTTTCAGGGTTGACCCGTCACTGTTAGTGTTAATACTGTAGTGTTCTCAGGGTTGACCCGTCACTGTCAGTGTTAATACTGCAGTGTTTTCAGGGTTGACCCGTCACTGTTAGTGTTAATACTGTAGTGTTCTCAGGGTTGACCCGTCACTGTCAGTGTTAATACTGTAGTGTTGTCAGGGTTGACCCGTCACTGTCAGTGTTAATACTGCAGTGTTTTCAGGGTTGACCCGTCACTGTTAGTGTTAATACTGTAGTGTTCTCAGGGTTGACCCGTCACTGTCAGTGTTAATGCTGTAGTGTTGTCAGGGTTGACCCGTCACTGTCAGTGTTAATACTGTAGTGTTCTCAGGGTTGACTCGTCACTGTCATTGTTAATACTGTAGTGTTGTCAGGGTTGACCCGTCACTGTCAGTGTTAATACTGTAGTGTTGTCAGGGTTGACCCGTCACTGTCAGTGTTAATACTGTAGTGTTGTCAGGGTTGACCCGTCACTGTCAGTGTTAATACTGTAGTGTTCTCAGGGTTGACTCGTCACTGTCATTGTTAATACTGTAGTGTTGTCAGGGTTGACCCGTCACTGTCAGTGTTAATACTGTAGTGTTCTCAGGGTTGACCCGTCACTGTTAGTGTTAATACTGTAGTGTTGTCAGGGTTGACCCGTCACTGTCAGTGTTAATACTGTAGTGTTGTCAGGGTTGACCCGTCACTGTCAGTGTTAATACTGTAGTGTTCTCAGGGTTGACTCGTCACTGTCATTGTTAATACTGTAGTGTTGTCAGGGTTGACCCGTCACTGTCAGTGTTAATACTGTAGTGTTCTCAGGGTTGACCCGTCAGACTGTGGAAGAGATATATAGGCCTGAGGGATCCAAACAGCTTTGTCGACCAACATTTTGTCATTTATCGTGGAGGATGGTCATATATCTTTCGTAAATAAGGACGGTGCCATACGCTTTGGCGGGTGATATTGCAGTGTTTGGGTCTAAAACAAATGTTGCTTGGGAGAGGTTGGGATGTGTTGGTTGATTCTGTTGTGAATCAGCTTTTCGGTGCGTTAGGGTAGTGATGCTGAGAGTAATGTGGGGCGGCAGGTGGAGGGGGAGATGGGAAATTTGGGGGAGTTTCATTCAGTAAGGGTAGGCAGTAGCGACAGTACACTGGCAAGCTTCCAAGTGTCTGGAACTGTAATGTAATCAGGGATGATTAAAGACATCCGGGAATACTTACTCTCTTACTGAGCCGGTGTGTATATATATATATATATATATATATATATATATATATATATATATATATATATATATATATATATATATATATATATTTTTTTTTTTTATACTTTGTCGCTGTCTCCCGCGTTTGCGAGGTAGCGCAAGGAAACAGACGAAAGAAATGGCCCAACCCCCCCCCCCCCATACACATGTACATACACACGTCCACACACGCAAATATACATACCTACACAGCTTTCCATGGTTTACCCCAGACGCTTCACATGCCTTGATTCAATCCACTGACAGCACGTCAACCCCTGTATACCACATGACTCCAATTCACTCTATTCCTTGCCCTCCTTTCACCCTCCTGCATGTTCAGGCCCCGATCACACAAAATCTTTTTCACTCCATCTTTCCACCTCCAATTTGGTCTCCCTCTTCTCCTCGTTCCCTCCACCTCCGACACATATATCCTCTTGGTCAATCTCTCCTCACTCATTCTCTCCATGTGCCCAAACCATTTCAAAACACCCTCTTCTGCTCTCTCAACCACGCTCTTTTTATTTCCACACATCTCTCTTACCCTTACGTTACTTACTCGATCAAACCACCTCACACCACACATTGTCCTCAAACATCTCATTTCCAGCACATCCATCCTCCTGCGCACATCTCTATCCATAGCCCACGCCTCGCAACCATACAACATTGTTGGAACCACTATTCCCTCAAACATACCCATTTTTGCTTTCCGAGATAATGTTCTCGACTTCCACACATTTTTCAAGGCTCCCAAAATTTTCGCCCCCTCCCCCACCCTATGATCCACTTCCGCTTCCATGGTTCCATCCGCTGACAGATCCACTCCCAGATATCTAAAACACTTCACTTCCTCCAGTTTTTCTCCATTCAAACTCACCTCCCAATTGACTTGACCCTCACCCCTACTGTACCTAATAACCTTGCTCTTATTCACATTTACTCTCAACTTTCTTCTTCCACACACTTTACCAAACTCAGTCACCAGCTTCTGCAGTTTCTCACATGAATCAGCCACCAGCGCTGTATCATCAGCGAACAACAACTGACTCACTTCCCAAGCTCTCTCATCCCCAACAGACTTCATACTTGCCCCTCTTTCCAGGACTCTTGCATTTACCTCCCTTACAACCCCATCCATAAACAAATTAAACAACCATGGAGACATCACACACCCCTGCCGCAAACCTACATTCACTGAGAACCAATCACTTTCCTCTCTTCCTACACGTACACATGCCTTACATCCTCGATAAAAACTTTTCACTGCTTCTAACAACTTGCCTCCAACACCATATATTCTTAATACCTTCCACAGAGCATCTCTATCAACTCTATCATATGCCTTCTCCAGATCCATAAATGCTACATACAAATCCATTTGCTTTTCTAAGTATTTCTCACATACATTCTTCAAAGCAAACACCTGATCCACACATCCTCTACCACTTCTGAAACCGCACTGCTCTTCCCCAATCTGATGCTCTGTACATGCCTTCACCCTCTCAATCAATACCCTCCCATATAATTTACCAGGAATACTCAACAAACTTATACCTCTGTAATTTGAGCACTCACTCTTATCCCCTTTGCCTTTGTACAATGGCACTATGCACGCATTCCGCCAATCCTCAGGCACCTCACCATGAGTCATACATACATTAAATAACCTTACCAACCAGTCAACAATACAGTCACCCCCTTTTTTAATAAATTCCACTGCAATACCATCCAAACCTGCTGCCTTGCCGGCTTTCATCTTCCGCAAAGCTTTTACAACCTCTTCTCTGTTTACCAAATCATTTTCCCTAACCCTCTCACTTTGCACACCACCTCGACCAAAACACCCTATATCTGCCACTCTGTCATCAGACACATTCAACAAACCTTCAAAATACTCATTCCATCTCCTTCTCACATCACCGCTACTTGTTATCACCTCCCCATTTACGCCCTTCACTGAAGTTCCTATTTGCTCCCTTGTCTTACGCACCCTATTTACCTCCTTCCAGAACATCTTTTTATTCTCCCTAAAATTTACTGATAGTCTCTCACCCCAACTCTCATTTGCCCTTTTTTTCACCTCTTGCACCTTTCTCTTGACCTCCTGTCTCTTTCTTTTATACTTCTCCCACTCAATTGCATTTTTTCCCTGCAAAAATCGTCCAAATGCCTCTCTCTTCTTTTTCACTAATACTCTTACTTCTTCATCCCACCACTCACTACCCTTTCTAAACAGCCCACCTCCCACTCTTCTCATGCCACAAGCATCTTTTGCGCAATCCATCACTGATTCCCTAAATACATCCCATTCCTCCCCCACTCCCCTTACTTCCATTGTTCTCACCTTTTTCCATTCTGTACACAGTCTCTCCTGGTACTTCCCCACACAGGTCTCCTTCCCAAGCTCACTTACTCTCACCACCTTCTTCACCCCAACATTCACTCCTCTTTTCTGAAAACCCATACTAATCTTCACCTTAGCCTCCACAAGATAATGATCAGACATCCCTCCAGTTGAACCTCTCAGCACATTAACATCCAAAAGTCTCTCTTTCGCACGCCTGTCAATTAACACGTAATCCAATAACGCTCTCTGGCCATCTCTCCTACTTACATAAGTATACTTATGTATATCTCACTTTTTAAACCAGGTATTCCCAATCATCAGTCCTTTTTCAGCACATAAATCTACAAGCTCTTCACCATTTCCATTTACAACACTGAACACCCCATGCATACCAATTATTCCCTCAACTGCCACATTACTCACCTTTGCATTCAAATCACCCATCACTATAACCCGGTCTCGTGCATCAAAACCGCTAACACACTCATTTAGCTGCTCCCAAAACACTTGCCTCTCATGATCTTTCTTCTCATGCCCAGGTGCATATGCACCAATAATCACCCACCTCTCTCCATCAACTTTCAATTTTACCCATATTAATCGAGAATTTACTTTCTTACATTCTATCACATACTCCCACAACTCCTGCTTCAGGAGTATTGCTACTCCTTCCCTTGCTCTTGTCCTCTCACTAACCCCTGACTTCACTCCCCAGACATTTCCAAACCACTCTTCCCCTTTACCCTTGAGCTTCGTTTCACTCAGAGCCAAAACATCCAGGTTCCTTTCCTCAAACATACTACCTATCTCTCCTTTTTTCACATCTTGGTTACATCCACACACATTTAGGCACCCCACTCTGAGCCTTCGAGGAGGATGATCACTCCCCGCGTGACTCCTTCTTCTGTTTCCCATTTTAGAAAGTTAATACAAGGAGGGGAGGATTTCCGGCCCCCCGCTCCCGTCCCCTCTAGTCGCTTTCTACGACACGCGAGGAATACGTGGGAAGTATTCTTTCACCCCTATCTATATATATATATATATATATATATATATATATATATATATATATATATATATTGGAAAGGATTACAATTTTGCGCTTGACCAAGTATATTCTTAAAGAGTCCACGAGGAGAATGAAACACGATAAGTTCCCAAGTGCACTTTCGTGTAATAATTACATCATCACAGGAGACACAAGAGAGAAATATAACAGCCAGTTGATATACAACGAAGAGACGTAGCTATGACGCCATTTGGTAAACATGCGATTGTCCAAGACAAACAACGAGCGTACCATAAACTGATTATACAAATTTTATCAACAACAATAAAGTTATCCAAATTTGTATAAATCATCATTAACATCATTATAATTCTTTGTGTATTCAATAACAGAAGATTCATTGATATATCCAGTGGTAATAGAGTTGGAGTTAATAACTGAGATGGCATTACTCCAGTCAATACGATGATCATAGTTTTTAACGTGATTAAACAAGGCATTTGATTCTTGTCCCGTTCTTATACTATATCTATGTTGCTTAAATCTAACAGAAAGATCCTTACCAGTCTACCCAACATAAAACTTATCACAATGTCTACATGGCACTTTACAGATGCACCCAGGAGAATTTTCGGGTGAATTCTCGATTAAGATATTCTTTATAGTATTGTTGTTGCTGAAGGCAACATTTACATTAAAGGATTTAAGCAAAATGGGAAATGAAGTAAAATCATTATCAAAAGGGAGAAGTAAAAGATTCTTGGTGTCAATGGGAGGTTTGTGTGTGTGTGTGTATATATATATATATATATATATATATATATATATATATATATATATAATGTCAAAGGGCATTACTGGACCCCGTGTTAATTGATAGGCGTGTAAAAGAAAGACTTTTGGATGTTAATGTGCTGAAGGCGAAGGTGAAGATTTGCAGAGGGTTTCAGAAAAGAAGAGAGAATGTTGGGGTGAAGAGAGTGGTGAGAGTAAGTGAACCTGAAAAGGAGACTTGTGCGAAGAAGTATCAGGAGAGACTGAGTGTAGAATGGCAAAAGGTGAAAGCAGATGACGTGAGGGGAGTGGACGAGGAATGTGATGTATTTAGGGAAGCAGTGATGGCAAAAGATGCATGTGGCATGAGAAAGGTGGGAGGTGGGCAGGTTAGAAAGGGTAGCGAGTAGTGCAATGAAGAAGTAAGAGTGTTCGTGATATAAAAAAAGAGGGGCGTTTGGACGATATTTGCAGGGAAGCAGTGCAAATGACTGAGAGATGTATAAAAGAAAGTGGCAAGTGGTCAAGAGAAAGGTGCAAGAGTTGAAAAAGAGGGTAAATGAGAGTTGGGGTGAGAGAGTATCATTAAATTTTAGGGAGAATAAAAAGATGTTTTGGAGAGAAGTAAATAACATGCGTAATACAAGAGAACAAATGGGGACATCGGTGAAGGGAGCTAATGAAGAAGTGATAACAGATAGTGATGGAGTGAGGAGATGGAGTGAGTATTTTGAAAGTTTGTTGAACGTGTTTGATGATAGAGTGGCAGATGTAGGGTGTTGTGGTCGGTGTGGTTTGAATGTTATTGCAGTGGGATCTATCAAAAAAGGGGGTGACTGTGTTGCTGATTGGTAGGTAAGGATATTCGATGTATGTATGGACCATGGTGAAGTGCCTGAGGATTGGCGGAATGCATGCATAGTGCCACTGTACAAAGGCAAAGGGGTTAAAGGTGTGTTCAAATTACATAGGCATAAGTTTGTTGAGTATTCCTAGGACATTATATGGGAGGGTATTGATTGAGATGGTGAAGACATGTACAGAGCAACAGATTGGGGAAGAGCAGTGTGGTTTCCGAAATGGTAGAGGATGTGTGGATCAGGTGTTTGCTTTGAAGAATTTATGTGAGAAATACTTAGAAAAACAAATGGATTTGTATGTAGCATTTATGGATCTGGAGAAGGCAGGTGATGGGGTTGATAGAGATGCTTTGTGAAAGGTGTTAAGAGTATATGGTGTGGGAGGTAAGTTGCTAGAAGCACTGAAAAGTTTTTACCAAGGATGTAAGGCATGTGTACGAGTAGGAAGAGAGGAGAGTGATTGGTTCCTAGTGAATGTCGGTCTGCGGCAGGGGTGTATGATGTCCCCATGGTTGTTTAATTTGTTCATGGATGGGGTGGTTAGGGAGGTAAATGCAAGTTTTGGAGAGAGGGGTGACTATGCAGTCTGTTGTGGATGAGACGGCCGAGGAAGTGAGCCAGTTGTTGTTCGCCGAAGATACAGCTCTAGTGGCTGATTCGGGTGAGAAACTGCAGAAGTTGGTGACTTAGTTTGGAAAAGTGTGTGAAAGGAGAAAGTTGGGCGTAAATGTGAATAAGAGCAAGTTTCAGTAGGGTCGAGGGACAAGTTAATTGGGATGTAAGTTGGAATGGAGAAAAATTGGAGGAAGAAGTGTTTAAGATATATGGGAGTGGACTTAGCAGCGGATTTAACCATGGAAGCGGAAGTGAGTCTCAGGGTGATGGAGGGGGACAAAGGTTTTGGGAGCAATGAATAATGTGGGTATGTTTGAAAGAATAGCGGTTCCAACAACGTCATATAGTTGCGAGGTATGGGCTGTAGATAGGGTTGTACGGAGAAGGGTGGATGTGTTGGAAATGAAATGTATGACAATATCTGGTGTGAGGTGGTTTGATGTAAGGGTAAGAGAGATGTGTGGAAATAAAAAGAGTATGGATGAGAGAGCAGAAGAGGTTGTGCTGAAATGGTTTGGACATATGGAGAGAATGAGTGAGGAGAGATTGACAAAGAGGATATATGTGTCAGAGGTGGAGGGAACGAGAAGTGGAAGACCAAATTGGAAGTGGATGGATGGAATGAAAAGGTTTTGAGCGATCGGCGCCTGAACATGCAGGAGAGTGAGAGGCGTGCAAGAAATAGAGTGAATTGGAACGGTGTGGTATACCGGGGTCGACGTGCTGTCAATGGATTGAACCAGGGCATGTGAAGTGTCTGGGGTAAACCATGGAAAGTTTTGTGGGGCCAGGATGTGGAAAAGGAGCTGTGGTTTCGGTGCATTACACATGACAGCTAGAGACTGAGTGTAAACGAATGTGGCCTTTGTTGTCTTTTCCTAGCGCTACCTCGCGGGCGCGCGTGGGGGGAGGGGGGTGCCATTTCATGTGTGGCGGGGAGGCGACGGAAATGGCAGAGGACAGCAAGTATGAAGATCCACGTGTGTATATATGTATTTGTCTGTGTATGTATATGTATGTATGTATGTATGTTATGGGTGGCGATGGGAATGAATAAAGGCAGACAGTATGAATTATGTACATGTGTACATATGTATATTTCTGTGTGTGTATATATATGTATACGGTGAGATGTAGAGGTATGTTTTTTGCGTGTGTAGACGTGTATGTATATACATGTGTATGTGGATGGGTTGGGCCATTCTTTCGTGTTTCCTTGCGCTACCTCGCTAACGCGGGAGACAACGACAAAGTAAAATAAAAATTATATATATATATATATATATATATATATATATATATATATATATATATATATATATATTTTTTTTTTTTTTTTTATACTTTGTCGCTGTCTCCCGCGTTTGCGAGGTAGCGCAAGGAAACAGACGAAAGAAATGGCCCAACCCCCCCCCCCATACACATGTACATACACACGTCCACACACGCAAATATACATACCTACACAGCTTTCCATGGTTTACCCCAGACGCTTCACATGCCTTGATTCAATCCACTGACAGCACGTCAACCCCTGTATACCACATCGCTCCAATTCACTCTATTCCTTGCCCTCCTTTCACCCTCCTGCATGTTCAGGCCCCGATCACACAAAATCTTTTTCACTCCATCTTTCCACCTCCAATTTGGTCTCCCTCTTCTCCTCGTTCCCTCCACCTCCGACACATATATCCTCTTGGTCAATCTTTCCTCACTCATTCTCTCCATGTGCCCAAACCATTTCAAAACACCCTCTTCTGCTCTCTCAACCACGCTCTTTTTATTTCCACACATCTCTCTTACCCTTACGTTACTTACTCGATCAAACCACCTCACACCACACATTGTCCTCAAACATCTCATTTCCAGCACATCCATCCTCCTGCGCACAACTCTATCCATAGCCCACGCCTCGCAACCATACAACATTGTTGGAACCACTATTCCTTCAAACATACCCATTTTTGCTTTCCGAGATAATGTTCTCGACTTCCACACATTTTTCAAGGCTCCCAAAATTTTCGCCCCCTCCCCCACCCTATGATCCACTTCCGCTTCCATGGTTCCATCCGCTGACAGATCCACTCCCAGATATCTAAAACACTTCACTTCCTCCAGTTTTTCTCCATTCAAACTCACCTCCCAATTGACTTGACCCTCACCCCTACTGTACCTAATAACCTTGCTCTTATTCACATTTACTCTTAACTTTCTTCTTCCACACACTTTACCAAACTCAGTCACCAGCTTCTGCAGTTTCTCACATGAATCAGCCACCAGCGCTGTATCATCAGCGAACAACAACTGACTCACTTCCCAAGCTCTCTCATCCCCAACAGACTTCATACTTGCCCCTCTTTCCAGGACTCTTGCATTTACCTCCCTAACAACCCCATCCATAAACAAATTAAACAACCATGGAGACATCACACACCCCTGCCGCAAACCTACATTCACTGAGAACCAATCACTTTCCTCTCTTCCTACACGTACACATGCCTTACATCCTCGATAAAAACTTTTCACTGCTTCTAACAACTTGCCTCCCACACCATATATTCTTAATACCTTCCACAGAGCATCTCTATCAACTCTATCATATGCCTTCTCCAGATCCATAAATGCTACATACAAATCCATTTGCTTTTCTAAGTATTTCTCACATACATTCTTCAAAGCAAACACCTGATCCACACATCCTCTACCACTTCTGAAACCGCACTGCTCTTCCCCAATCTGATGCTCTGTACATGCCTTCACCCTCTCAATCAATACCCTCCCATATAATTTACCAGGAATACTCAACAAACTTATACCTCTGTAATTTGAGCACTCACTCTTATCCCCTTTGCCTTTGTACAATGGCACTATGCACGCATTCCGCCAATCCTCAGGCACCTCACCATGAGTCATACATACATTAAATAACCTTACCAACCAGTCAACAATACAGTCACCCCCTTTTTTAATAAATTCCACTGCAATACCATCCAAACCTGCTGCCTTGCCGGCTTTCATCTTCCGCAAAGCTTTTACTACCTCTTCTCTGTTTACCAAATCATTTTCCCTAACCCTCTCACTTTGCACACCACCTCGACCAAAACACCCTATATCTGCCACTCTGTCATCAGACACATTCAACAAACCTTCAAAATACTCATTCCATCTCCTTCTCACATCACCGCTACTTGTTATCACCTCCCCATTTACGCCCTTCACTGAAGTTCCCATTTGCTCCCTTGTCTTACGCACCCTATTTACCTCCTTCCAGAACATCTTTTTATTCTCCCTAAAATTTACTGATAGTCTCTCACCCCAACTCTCATTTGCCCTTTTTTTCACCTCTTGCACCTTTCTCTTGACCTCCTGTCTCTTTCTTTTATACTTCTCCCACTCAATTGCATTTTTTCCCTGCAAAAATCGTCCAAATGCCTCTCTCTTCTCTTTCACTAATACTCTTACTTCTTCATCCCACCACTCACTACCCTTTCTAAACAGCCCACCTCCCACTCTTCTCATGCCACAAGCATCTTTTGCGCAATCCATCACTGATTCCCTAAATACATCCCATTCCTCCCCCACTCCCCTTACTTCCATTGTTCTCACCTTTTTCCATTCTGTACACAGTCTCTCCTGGTACTTCCCCACACAGGTCTCCTTCCCAAGACTCACTTACTTCACCACCTTCTTCACCCCAACATTCACTCCTCTTTTCTGAAAACCCATACTAATCTTCACCTTAGCCTCCACAAGATTAAAGATCAGACATCCCTCCAGTTGAACCTCTCAGCACATTAACATCCAAAAGTCTCTCTTTCGCACGCCTGTCAATTAAAAACGTAATCCCAATAACGCTCTCTGGCCATTCTCCTACTTACATAAGTATACTTATGTATATCTCACTTTTTAAACCAGGTATTCCCAATCATCAGTCCTTTTTCAGCACATAAATCTACAAGCTCTTCACCATTTCCATTTACAACACTGAACACCCCATCATACCAATTATTCCCTCAACTGCCACATTACTCACCTTTGCATTCAAATCACCATCACTATAACCCGGTCTCGGCATATATATATATATATATATATATATATATATATATTGGAAAGGATTACAATTTTGCGCTTGACCAAGTATATTCTTAAAGAGTCCACGAGGAGAATGAAACACGATAAGTTCCCAAGTGCACTTTCGTGTAATAATTACATCATCACAGGAGACACAAGAGAGAAATATAACAGCCAGTTGATATACAACGAAGAGACGTAGCTATGACGCCATTTGGTAAACATGCGATTGTCCAAGAAAAACAACGAGCGTACCATAAACTGATTATACAAATTTTATCAACAACAATAAAGTTATCCAAATTTGTATAAATCATCATTAACATCATTATAATTCTTTGTGTATTCAATAACAGAAGATTCATTGATATTTCCAGTGGTAATAGAGTTGGAGTTAATAACTGAGATGGCATTACTCCAGTCAATACGATGATCATAGTTTTTAACGTGATTAAACAAGGCATTTGATTCTTGTCCCGTTCTTATACTATATTTATGTTGCTTAAATCTAACAGAAAGATCCTTACCAGTCTACCCAACATAAAACTTATCACAATGTCTACATGGCACTTTACAGATGCACCCAGGAGAATTTTCGGGTGAATTCTCGATTAAGATATTCTTTATAGTATTGTTGTTGCTGAAGGCAACATTTACATTAAAGGATTTAAGCAAAATGGGAAATGAAGTAAAATCATTATCAAATGGGAGAAGTAAAAGATTCTTGGTGTCAATGGGAGGTTTGTGTGTGTATATATATATATATATATATATATATATATATATATATATATATATATATATATATATATATATATATAATGTCAATGGGCATTACTGGACCCCGTGTTAATTGATAGGCGTGTAAAAGAAAGACTTTTGGATGTTAATGTGCTGAAGGCGAAGGTGAAGATTTGCAGAGGGTTTCAGAAAAGAAGAGAGAATGTTGGGGTGAAGAGAGTGGTGAGAGTAAGTGAACCTGAAAAGGAGACTTGTGCGAAGAAGTATCAGGAGAGACTGAGTGTAGAATGGCAAAAGGTGAAAGCAGATGACGTGAGGGGAGTGGACGAGGAATGTGATGTATTTAGGGAAGCAGTGATGGCAAAAGATGCATGTGGCATGAGAAAGGTGGGAGGTGGGCAGGTTAGAAAGGGTAGCGAGTAGTGCAATGAAGAAGTAAGAGTGTTCGTGATATAAAAAAAGAGGGGCGTTTGGACGATATTTGCAGGGAAGCAGTGCAAATGACTGAGAGATGTATAAAAGAAAGTGGCAAGTGGTCAAGAGAAAGGTGCAAGAGTTGAAAAAGAGGGTAAATGAGAGTTGGGGTGAGAGAGTATCATTAAATTTTAGGGAGAATAAAAAGATGTTTTGGAGAGAAGTAAATAACATGCGTAATACAAGAGAACAAATGGGGACATCGGTGAAGGGAGCTAATGAAGAAGTGATAACAGATAGTGATGGAGTGAGGAGATGGAGTGAGTATTTTGAAAGTTTGTTGAACGTGTTTGATGATAGAGTGGCAGATGTAGGGTGTTGTGGTCGGTGTGGTTTGAATGTTATTGCAGTGGGATCTATCAAAAAAGGGGGTGACTGTGTTGCTGATTGGTAGGTAAGGATATTCGATGTATGTATGGACCATGGTGAAGTGCCTGAGGATTGGCGGAATGCATGCATAGTGCCACTGTACAAAGGCAAAGGGGTTAAAGGTGTGTTCAAATTACATAGGCATAAGTTTGTTGAGTATTCCTAGGACATTATATGGGAGGGTATTGACTGAGATGGTGAAGACATGTACAGAGCAACAGATTGGGGAAGAGCAGTGTGGTTTCCGAAATGGTAGAGGATGTGTGGATCAGGTGTTTGCTTTGAAGAATTTATGTGAGAAATACTTAGAAAAACAAATGGATTTGTATGTAGCATTTATGGATCTGGAGAAGGCAGGTGATGGGGTTGATAGAGATGCTTTGTGAAAGGTGTTAAGAGTATATGGTGTGGGAGGTAAGTTGCTAGAAGCACTGAAAAGTTTTTACCAAGGATGTAAGGCATGTGTACGAGTAGGAAGAGAGGAGAGTGATTGGTTCCTAGTGAATGTCGGTCTGCGGCAGGGGTGTATGATGTCCCCATGGTTGTTTAATTTGTTCATGGATGGGGTGGTTAGGGAGGTAAATGCAAGTTTTGGAGAGAGGGGTGACTATGCAGTCTGTTGTGGATGAGACGGCCGAGGAAGTGAGCCAGTTGTTGTTCGCCGAAGATACAGCTCTAGTGGCTGATTCGGGTGAGAAACTGCAGAAGTTGGTGACTTAGTTTGGAAAAGTGTGTGAAAGGAGAAAGTTGGGCGTAAATGTGAATAAGAGCAAGTTTCAGTAGGATTGAGGGACAAGTTAATTGGGATGTAAGTTGGAATGGAGAAAAATTGGAGGAAGAAGTGTTTAAGATATATGGGAGTGGACTTAGCAGCGGATTTAACCATGGAAGCGGAAGTGAGTCTCAGGGTGATGGAGGGGGACAAAGGTTTTGGGAGCAATGAATAATGTGGGTATGTTTGAAAGAATAGCGGTTCCAACAACGTCATATAGTTGCGAGGTATGGGCTGTAGATAGGGTTGTACGGAGAAGGGTGGATGTGTTGGAAATGAAATGTATGACAATATCTGGTGTGAGGTGGTTTGATGTAAGGGTAAGAGAGATGTGTGGAAATAAAAAGAGTATGGATGAGAGAGCAGAAGAGGGTGTGCTGAAATGGTTTGGACATATGGAGAGAATGAGTGAGGAGAAATTGACAAAGAGGATATATGTGTCAGAGGTGGAGGGAACGAGAAGTGGGAGACCAAATTGGAAGTGGATGGATGGAATGAAAAGGTTTTGAGCGATCGGCGCCTGAACATGCAGGAGGGTGAGAGGCGTGCAAGAAATAGAGTGAATTGGAACGATGTGGTATACCGGGGTCGACGTGCTGTCAATGGATTGAACCAGGGCATGTGAAGTGTCTGGGGTAAACCATGGAAAGTTTTGTGGGGCCAGGATGTGGAAAAGGAGCTGTGGTTTCGGTGCATTACACATGACAGCTAGAGACTGAGTGTAAACGAATGTGGCCTTTGTTGTCTTTTCCTAGCGCTACCTCGCGGGCGCGCGTGGGGGGAGGGGGGTGCCATTTCATGTGTGGCGGGGCGGCGACGGAAATGGCTGAAGACAGCAAGTATGAAGATGTACATGTGTATATATGTATTTGTCTGTGTATGTATATGTATATATGTATGTATGTATGTTATGGGTGGCGATGGGAATGAATAAAGGCAGACAGTATGAATTATGTACATGTGTACATATGTATATTTCTCTGTGTGTATAATATGTATACGGTGAGATGTAGAGGTATGTTTTTTGCGTGTGTAGACGTGTATGTATATACATGTGTATGTGAATGGGTTGGGCCATTCTTTCGTGTTTCCTTGCGCTACCTCGCTAACGCGGGAGACAGCGACAAAGTAAAATAAAAATAATATATATATATATATATATATATATATATATATATATATATATATATATATATATATATATTTTTTTTTTTTTCCTCACTCATTCTCTCCATGTCCCCAAACCATTCAAAACACCCTCTTTGCTCTCTCAACCACGCTCTTTTTTTTTCCACCATCTCTCTTACCTTACGTTACTCACTCGATCAAACCACCTCACACCCACTTGTCCTCAAACATCTCTTTTCCAGCACATCCATCCCCCTCGCCCTTATCCTTTGCCACCCTCGCAACCATACAACATTGTTGGAACCACTTTCCTTAAACATCCCCATTTTTGTTTTCCCGAGATATTTTCTCGACTTCCACAATTCTTAAAGGCCCCCAATTTTCGCCCCCTCCACCCCCCTATGACCCATTTCCCGTTCCATGGTTCCCCCGTCCCAAGATCCACTCCCGATATCTAAAACACTTCACTTCCTCAGTTTTTCTCCATTCAAACTCACCTCCCAATTGATTTGCCCCTAAAACCCTACTGTACCTTATATATATATATATAATAAAAATTTTATATATATTACCCCGGGGGATGGGGTTTAAAGAATATTTACCACGTATTCCTGCGTGTCGTAGAAGGCGACTAAAAGGGGAGGGAGCGGGGGGCTGGAAATCCTCCCCTCTCTTTTTTTTTTTTTTTTTTAATTTTCCAAAAGAAGGAACAGAGGGGGCCAGGTGAGGATATTCCAAAAAAAGGCCAGTCCTCTGTTCTTAACGCTACCTCGCTAACGCGGGAAATGGCGAATAGTTTAAAAGAAAAAAGATATATATATATATATATATATATATATATATATATATATATATATATATATATATATATATATATATATATAGAGATAGACAGATAGATAGATAGATAGATATATGAGTGCGGAAAGATTGACCAAGAGAATATATGTGTCGGAGGTGGAGGGAACGAGGAGAAGAGGGAGACCAAATTGGAGGTGGAAAGATGGAGTGAAAAAGATTTTGTGTGATCGGGGCCTGAACATGCAGGAGGGTGAAAGGAGGGCAAGGAATAGAGTGAATTGGAGGGATATGGTATACCCGGGTTGACGTGCCGTCAGTGGATTGAATCAAGGCATGTGAAGCGTCTGGGGTAAACCATGGATAGCTGTGTAGGTATGTATATTTGCGTGTGTGGACGTATGTATATACATGTATATGGGGGTGGGTTGGGCCATTTCCTTCGTCTGTTTCCTTGCGCTACCTCGCAAACGCGGGAGACAGCGACAAAGCAAAAAAAAAAAAAAAAAAAAAAAAAAAATATATATATATATATATATATATATATATAAATATATATATATATATATATATATATATATATTATCCCTGGGGATAGGGGAGAAAGAATACTTCCCACGTATTCCCTGCGTGTCGTAGAAGGCGACTAAAAGGGGAGGGAGCGGGGGGCTGGAAATCCTCCCCTCTCATTATTTTTTTTTAATTTTCCAAAAGAAGGACTAGGGAAGGGGGCCAGGTGAGGATATTCCCTTAAAGGCCCAGTTCTCTGTTCTTAACGCAGTATATATATATATATATATATATATATATATATATATATATATATATATATATATATATATATATATATATATACTGTCATGGTCAAGAAAAAATGGGGAATGAAATAACAATAGTAACGGAGCAAAACAATTTCCCCGGCAACAAAAGCCTAGACAGACCAGAGGATGAGGATGCATGAGGAGGAGGAGGAGGAGGCAGGACCACGCGGCAGTCCACTTTACCCTCCCCCACCGTCTGTCTATCCTGGCCACTTAGCCTCACTCAGGACGACCCACTTGCCAAACTCCCACAGCCCCTGAGGAGCCACAAGTGTCCCTCTCCTCACCCCTCCACGTGGGTCCTCCACCGACTCTGGGGTGCTGTGTGCCTCTCTCTCTCTCTCTCTCTCTCTCTCTCTCTCTCTCTCTCTCTCTCTCTCTCTCTGATGGTGGGGTATACCGAACACCCCCCCCCCCCCCCGTCCTCAGCTGGGGTATACTCTGTCCACTACCCTTGCCCACCAGGAGAGTCTGTCGACCATCCCTCACCTGAAGAGTCAATCTAGGGGCTAGACACAGTGTGGATCACTCCTCCCGTCCACTCCCACACCATCCACCTCCCCCCCCATTCTCCACCTACCCATGATCAAACAACACGACCAGACACTCTGCCCTTACCAACGAACTCGACCAGACACTCTGCCCTTACCAACGAACTCGACCAGACACTCTGCCCTTACCAACGAACTCGACCAGACACTCTGCCCTTACCAACGAACTCGACCAGACACTCTGCCCTTACCAACGAACTCGACCAGACACTCTGCCCTTACCAACGAACTCGACCAGACACTGCCCTTATCAACGAACTCGACCAGACACACTACCCTTACCAACAAACTCGACCAGACACTCTGCCCTTATCAACGAACTCGACCAGACACTCTGCCATTATCAACGAACTCGATCAGACACTCTGCCCTTATCAACGAACTCGACCAGATGCTCTGCCCTTGTGATCATGAGACTCCATATTCGCACATTTCGTAGTGTGTGGCGTCTATACAAAGGTACTCTCCAACACTGGACGAATCCTCCTCCTCCTCCTCCTCCTCTAGCAAGATCCGCTGAGGAAGATTTGACGATAGACTTTCACTGCAGACGTTAGCTCCCGCCCAGGCAGCAGGCATGGGTGACATGGGAGCCGGGGAGGGATACAACCTAGCCCTCATTAAAACTGTTCCCCTCACAAGCAGACGTTGCACACACACACCTCTTACCACACAGCACAAATCTTCCTCCATCAGTCGACTGTGTTAGGAAATACTTGATATCAAGTGAATTCGGTGCTATGGCTTTTCGAATGGAGCCGACTTGGCAGGGGATAAAATCGCTTTTGAGATGACTCCAAGACACGGTGATGTGGACTCCAAGACCCGGTGATGTGGACTCCAAGACACAGTGGTGTGGACTCCAAGATGCAGTGGTGTGGACTCCAAGATACGGTGATGTGGACTCCAAGACACGGTGGTGTGGACTCCAAGATACGGTGGTGTGGACTCCAAGACACGGTGGTGTGGACTCCAAGACACGGTGGTGTGGACTCCAAGATACGGTGGTGTGGACTCCAAGACACGGTGGTGTGGACTCCAAGACACGGTGGTGTGGACTCCAAGACACGGTGGTGTGGACTCCAAGACACGGTGGTGTGGACTCCAAGACACGGTGGTGTGGACTCCAAGACACGGTGGTGTGGACTCCAAGACACGGTGGTGTGGACTCCAAGATGCGGTGGTGTGGACTCCAAGACACGGTGGTGTGGACTCCAAGATACGGTGGTGTGGACTCCAAGACACGGTGGTGTGGACTCCAAGACACGGTGGTGTGAACTCCAAGATACGGTGGTGTGGACTCCAAGATACGGTGGTGTGGACTCCAAGATACGGTGGTGTGGACTCCAAGATACGGTGGTGTGGACTCCAAGATACGGTGGTGTGGACTCCAAGATACGGTGGTGTGGACTCCAAGATACGGTGGTGTGGACGATCAACGCGTCTACATGCAGACATTACCCTCCACAACCTGACTCCTTCACGTTCATGGCCTTGGAGACTCTCCTTGCATTATTAGGGCTAGGAGAGGTGGTAGACTCTCCTTGCATTATCAGGGCTAGGAGACGTGGGAGACTCTCCTTGCATTATCAGGGTTAGGAGACGTGGGAGATTCTCCTTGCATTATCAGGGCTAGGAGACGTGGGAGACTCTCCTTGCATTATCAGGGTTATGAGACGTGGAGAGATTCTCCTTGCATTATCAGGGCTAGGAGACGTGGGAGACTCTCCTTGCATTATCAGGGCTACGAGACGTGGGAGATTCTCCTTGCATTATTAGGGCTAGGAGACGTGGGAGACTCTCCTTGCATTATCAGGGCTACGAGACGTGGGAGATTCTCCTTGCATTATCAGGGCTAGGAGACGTGGGAGACTCTCCTTGCATTATCAGGGGTAGGAGACGTGGGAGACTCTCCTTGCATTATCAGGGCTAGGAGACGTGGGAGACTCTCCTTGCATTATCAGGGCTAGGAGACGTGGGAGACTCTCCTTGCATTATCAGGGGTAGGAGACGTGGGAGACTCTCCTTGCATTATCAGGGGTTGGAGACGTGGGAGACTCTCCTTGCATTATCAGGGGTAGGAGACGTGGGAGACTCTCCTTGCATTATCAGGGGTTGGAGACGTGGGAGACTCTCCTTGCATTATCAGGGGTTGGAGACGTGGGAGACTCTCCTTGCATTATCAGGGGTTGGAGACGTGGGAGACTCTCCTTGCATTATCAGGGGTTGGAGACGTGGGAGACTCTCCTTGCATTATCAGGGTTAGGAGACGTGGGAGACTCTCCTTGCATTATCAGGGGTAGGAGACGTGGGAGACTCTCCTTGCATTATCAGGGGTAGGAGACGTGGGAGACTCTCCTTGCATTATCAGGGGTAGGAGACGTGGGAGACTCTCCTTGCATTATCAGGGGTAGGAGACGTGGGAGACTCTCCTTGCATTATCAGGGGTTGGAGACGTGGGAGACTCTCCTTGCATTATCAGGGGTTGGAGACGTGGGAGACTCTCCTTGCATTATCAGGGGTAGGAGACGTGGGAGACTCTCCTTGCATTATCAGGGGTTGGAGACGTGGGAGACTCTCCTTGCATTATCAGGGGTTGGAGACGTGGGAGACTCTCCTTGCATTATCAGGGGTTGGAGACGTGGGAGACTCTCCTTGCATTATCAGGGGTTGGAGACGTGGGAGACTCTCCTTGCATTATCAGGGTTAGGAGACGTGGGAGACTCTCCTTGCATTATCAGGGGTAGGAGACGTGGGAGACTCTCCTTGCATTATCAGGGGTAGGAGACGTGGGAGACTCTCCTTGCATTATCAGGGGTAGGAGACGTGGGAGACTCTCCTTGCATTATCAGGGGTAGGAGACGTGGGAGACTCTCCTTGCATTATCAGGGGTAGGAGACGTGGGAGACTGTCCTTGCATTATCAGGGGTAGGAGACGTGGGAGACTCTCCTTGCATTATCAGGGGTAGGAGACGTGGGAGACTGTCCTTGCATTATCAGGGGTAGGAGACGTGGGAGACTGTCCTTGCATTATCAGGGGTAGGAGTAGGCACCCCGGGCGAGCAATGCGTCTTAGTGGAGTTATGTCATGTTTACCGGGCGAGGACTCGTGGGTACAGCTCAAGCATGACCCAACACCGAGGACGTGAGGCTCGAGACCATACGCGAGGACGCCGACGGTCCGTACACACACACACACACACACACACACACACACACACCACGACCACGCACGAGACGAACCTCCGTAAACACACACACACACACACACACACCACGACCACGCACGAGACGAACCTCCGTAAACACACACACACACACACACACACACACACACACACACACACCACGAACACGCGCGAGACGAACCTTCGTAAACACACACACACACACACACACACACACACACACACCTCCTCCTCGATCATCGTCCCGCAGGCCCTCCATACACCAGAACCATCATGAGAGAGAGAGAGAGAGAGAGAGAGAGAGAGAGAGAGAGAGAGAGAGAGAGAGAGAGAGAGAGAGAGAGAGAGAGAGAGAGAGAGATGCAGTGTGACACACGTCCCCGCCACCCGTCTCCACCAGGCCCCTGCATTACCCTGCTGCCTCCCTCACCGCCGCACAAATCTTGGGGGGGGAGACATCGCTCGTGTCGAACCCCCGACACGTGAGACGCGGTGACCCGTTGCCATGGCAGGTCACAGCAGGGTGGGTTGGTGGCGTGACTCCGGTACATTACCGTAATGGTCCCCCCCTTCCTCCACCACCACCAAACTTCTCCAACAAAAGGGAACAACTGACACCAGACACCATCCTCATCTGCAACACACCTGACGTCACAGGCAGGAACGTTCGTTGTCACACCTGACACCACAACGTTTGCTTCCCGGTAGGACAAACGTTATCTCTCAAATGTTACGAAAACGTTTACAATATTTCTGTTGCACAGACTCGACAAGTCATACCAAAATTACTCTCGTGCTACACAACTTTTGTGATTTACTTTTTCTTTACAATAACTTCAGCTTACCAGGCGCTGAGCCTCACTAATATAACTTCAGCTTCCCAGGTGGTGAGCCTCACCAATATAACTTCAGCTTACCAGGCGCTGAGCCTCACCAATATAACTTCAGCTTACCAGGCGCTGAGCCTCACCAATATAACTTCAGCTTACCAGGCACTAGGCTCAACCAATATGACTTCAGCTCACCAGGTGTTGAGCTCTACCAATATAACTTCAAATTACCAGGTGCTGAGCCTTACCAATATAACTTCAGCTCACCAGGTGCTGAGCTCTACCAACTATAAGAAACTAAGCTTTAACGACATAGCTTCAGCTTATGAGATGGTGAGATAACCACAAATAACCCCAGCTTTGTAAAGGTAAGCTCCACAAAAAATGTCAGCCCTTCCTACAAACACCAGGTGGAGTCATCCTTCCTACAAACACCAGGTGGAGTCATCCTTCCTACAAACGCCAGGTGGAGTCATCCTTCCTACAAACGCCAGGTGGAGTCATCCTTCCTACAAACACCAGGTGGAGTCATCCTTCCTACAAACGCCAGGTGGAGTCATCCTTCCTACAAACACCAGGTGGAGTCATCCTTCCTACAAACGCCAGGTGGAGTCATCCTTCCTACAAACACCAGGTGGAGTCATCCTTCCTACAAACGCCAGGTGGAGTCATCCTTCCTACAAACGCCAGGTGGAGTCATCCTTCCTACAAACACCAGGTGGAGTCATCCTTCCTACAAACGCCAGGTGGAGTCATCCTTCCTACAAACGCCAGGTGGAGTCATACTTCCTACAAACACCAGGTGGAGTCATCCTTCCTACAAACGCCAGGTGGAGTCATCCTTCCTACAAACACCAGGTGGAGTCATCCTTCCTACAAACGCCAGGTGGAGTCATCCTCCCGACAACCACCAGGTAGAGTAATCCTTCCTACAAACACCAGGTGGAGTAATCCTCCCGACAAACACCAGGTGGAGTAATCCTTCCTACAAGCAACAGGTGGAGTAATCCTTCCTACAAACACCAGGTGGAGTAAAACTTCCTACAAACACCAGGTGGAGTAATCCTTCCTACAAACACTAGGTGGAGTAATCCTTCCTACAAACACCATGTGGAGTAATCCTTCCTACAAACACCAGGTGGAGTAATCCTTCCTACAAACACTAGGTGGAGTAATCCTTCCTACAAACACCATGTGGAGTAATCCTTCCTACAAACACCAGGTGGAGTAATCCTTCCTACAAACACTAGGTGAAGTAATTCTTCCCACAAACACCAGGTGGAGTAATCCTTCCCACAAACACCAGGTGGAGTAATCCTTCCTACAAACACCAGGTGGAGTAATCCTTCCTACAAACACCAGGTGGAGTAATCCTTCCTACAAACACCAGGTGGAGTAATCCTTCCTACAAACACCAGGTGGAGTAATCCTTCCTACAAACACCAGGTGGAGTAATCCTTCCTACAAACACCAGGTGGAGTAATCCTTCCCACAAACACCAGGTGGAGTAATCCTTCCTACAAACACCAGGTGGAGTAATCCTTCCTACAAACACTAGGTGAAGTAATCCTTCCTACAAACACCAGGTGGAGTAATCCTTCCTACAAACACCAGGTGGAGTAATCCTTCCTACAAACACCAGGTGGAGTAATCCTTCCTACAAACACCAGGTGGAGTAATCCTTCCTACAAACACTAGGTGAAGTAATCCTTCCTACAAACACCATGTGGAGTAATCCTTCCTACAAACACCAGGTGGAGTAATCCTTCCTACAAACACCAGGTGGAGTAATCCTTCCTACAAACACTAGGTGAAGTAATTCTTCCTACAAACACCAGGTGGAGTAATCCTTCCTACAAACACCAGGTGGAGTAATCCTTCCCACAAACACCATGTGGAGTAATCCTTCCTACAAACACCAGGTGGAGTAATCCTTCCTACAAACACCAGGTGGAGTAATCCTTCCTACAAACACTAGGTGAAGTAATTCTTCCCACAAACACCAGGTGGAGTAATCCTTCCTACAAACACTAGGTGGAGTCATCCTTCCTACAAACACCAGGTGGAGTAATCCTTCCTACAAACACCAGGTGGAGTAATCCTTCCTACAAACACTAGGTGAAGTAATTCTTCCCACAAACACCAGGTGGAGTAATCCTTCCCACAAACACCAGGTGAAGTAATTCTTCCCACAAACACCAGGTGGAGTAATCCTTCCTACAAACACTAGGTGAAGTAATTCTTCCCACAAACACCATGTGCTTTAAAGTTACCTGGGGATAGGTTGAAGTTATCAATATGAGCAATTAAGACAGATTCAGTACCATAACAAGTAACAATGTGACTTGAGTTGTTAAGGTGTGGAGGGTGATCATTAACCTGCTAATACTTAGTGATAACATTACCGAGGTCACCTCTGCGTACTGCATGACCGTGCCAACAGCATCTCTCAGGTTCTGTTCTAGCCATGTGGGCCAATATGTACATCTTTACATACCTTACATGGAACGTCGTCAACATTCCCAATTTTTTGATAATAGTCTTGTCTACTTTTACTTAAAGGTCTTACTAAGCGTGTTGTTATATTCCGAAGCACTGTTTATTAAGTAACTATGTGACATTGATTAGATTAGGAAAATGAGGCAACACCAGATAATCAGATCTATCATCCTTTTTCTAAAGTGTTGTTAGTAGATTATACAATGTCTTAATGGCTTTCCAGTAAGCCTTGTTCTCAAACCAATTGGGATAACATGTATTCCTAAAAGCACACTTTACATTCATCTTCTAGACTTGTGGGATCACACACACACCCACACACACACACACATATATATATAATGCTGTTTAAAGCGTGGACATAATTACAGACACTTATACAGAAGGATCATGTACTGAATAATGATGTATAATATAACTCTCAGTGTTGGTAGGCTTCCTGTCGATGTTGAAGGATAGGGGTTCTGATTCCCTAGTTATCAACATCAAGTAATGGCAATTAGCCTTCTTGTTCCCATTCAATCCTGAATCTGATGGTAGGTTGGTTGTTAATTAAGTCATGAGAAAAAAAAAAACACACCAGAATTCTGGGCAGATGGTCATAAGGACCACTTATCAAGAATGTATATATGGCAGGCAGATCTTAAGATGGTTCCTGACACAATTTAGGATCTCCCTCACAAGGTATTCCATGATGAAGTTGCTGAAAACAAGACTGAGAGGATTTCCCATGATCAGACCAAATTTCTCTCCGTGAAAACGACCCCCTCAGCATTTTGGAAAAACATGATCACAAAAACAAAGTTCTATCAATTCAATGCGAGTTCTTGGGGGTAGGGGCAAGTTACGACAGAGGTCGAGTAATATCCTCATTAAGTAAGCGATACTTTCTTCAATGGGGACTCTTCGTGAACAAGCAATTTCACAGCCAGACTAACGAGTTTACCTTCAGGCACGTAATGTACCGAGCCTTGTTTACAAAATCTGAGCTATTTTGTTACGTGCGATGGAGAGATCTGTTTTTACACGAACATGGCCAAGATGATTAGCCAGCAGTTTCGATGATACCTAACCGCAAGAATTAACAGAAATGAATGCTTTAAAGGGAAATCATCCCTGTACGTTTGGGGAGATATACATATATACATACATATATATATATATATATATATATATATATATATATATATATATATATATATATATATATATACCTTACATCCTCGATAAAAACATTTCACTGCTTCTAGCAACTTGCCTCACACACCATATATTCTTAATACCTTCCACAGAGCTCTCTGTCAACTCTATCATATGCCTTCTCCAAATCCATAAATGCTACATACAAATCTATTTGTTTTTCTAAATATTTCTCTTAGAAAAACAAATGGATTCATATGAAGCATTTATGGGTCTGGAGAAGACATATCATAGAGTTGATAAGAGATGCTCTGTGGAAGGTATTAAGAATATATGGTGTGGGAGGCAAGCTGCTAGAAGCAGCGAAAAGTTTTTATCGAGGATGTAAGGCATGTGTAAGAGTAGGAAGAGAGGAAAGTGATTGGGTCCCAGTGAATGTCGGTTTGCGGCAGGGGTACGTGATATCTCCATGGTTGTTTAATTTGTTTATGGATGAGGTTCTTAGAGGTGAATGCAAGAGTTTTAGAGAGAAGGGAAAGGATGCAGTCTTTTGTGGATGAGAGGGCTTGGGAAGAGAGTCAGTTGTTGTTGGCTGTTGATACAGCGCTGGTGGCCGATTCGGGTGAGAAACTGCAGAAGCTGGTGACTGAGTTTGGTAAAGTGTGTGAAAGAAGAAAGCTGAGAGTAAATGTGAACAAGAGCAAGGTTATTAGGTAAAGTAGGGTTGAGAGACAAGTCAATTGGGAGGTAAGTTTGAGTGGAGAAAAACTGGAGGAAGTGAAGTGTTTTAGATATCTGGGAGTGGATTTGGCAGCGGATGGAATCATGGAAGCGGAAGTGAGTCACAGGGTGGGAGAGGGGGCGAAGGTTCTGGGAGCGTTGAAGAATGTCTGGAAGCCGAGAACATTATCTCGGAAAGCAAAAATGGGTATGTTTGAAGAAATAGTGGTTCTAGCAATGTTATATGGTTGCGAGGCGTGGGCTATAGATAGGGTTGTGCGAAGGAGGGTGGATGTGTTGGTAATGAGATGTTTGAGGACAATATGTGGTGTGAGGCGGTTTGATCAAGTAATGAAAGAGTAAGAGATGTATGGTAATAAAATGAGTGTGGCTGAGAGAGTAGAAGGTGTGTTGAAAGATTGACAGAGATGATATGCGTGTCAGAGGTGGAGGGAACAAGGAGATGTGGGAGACCAAATTGAAGGTGGATGGATTGAGTGAAAAAAATTTTGAGTGATCGGGGCCTGAACATGCAGAACGGTGAAAGGCATGCAAGGAATAGAGTGAATTGGAACGAAGTGGTATACCAGGGTCGACGTGCTGTCAGTGGATTGAACTAGGGCATGTGAAGCGTCTGGGGGTAAACCATGGAATGTTTTGTGGGGCCTGGATGTGGAAAGGGAGCTGAGGTTTCGGTGTATTGTAATGACAGCTAGAGACTGAGTGTGAACGAACGAGGCCTTTGTTGTCTTTTCCTAGCGCTACCTCGCGCGCGTGCGGGGGGAGGGGGTTGTCATTTCATGTAAGGCGGGGTGGCAACGGGAATGAATAAAGGCAGCAAGTATGAATGCACATGTGTATATATGTATATGTCTGTGCGTGTATATATATGTATACGTTGAAATGTATATGTATGTATATGTGCGTGTGTGGACGTGTATGTATATACATGTGTATGAGGGTGGGTTGAGCCATTCTTTTGTCTGTTTCCTTGCGCTACCTCGCTAACGCAGGAGACAGCGACAAAGTACAATAAAAAAATGATAAAAATAATATATATATATATATATATATATATATATTATCCCTGGGGATAGGGGAGAAAGAATGCTTCCCACGTATTCCCTGCGTGTCGTAGAAGGCGACTAAAAGGGGAGGGAGCGGGTTGCTGGAAATCCTCCCCTCTCGTTTTTTTCAATTTTCCAAAAGAAGGAACAGAGAAGGGGGCCAGGTGAGGATATTCTCTCAAAGGCCCAGTCCTCTGTTCTTAACGCTACCTCGCTATTGCGGGAAATGGCGAATAGTACGAAAGAAAGAAAGATATATATATATATATATATATATATATATATATATATATATATATATATATATATATATATATATATATATATATATATATGTGGGAATGACATGAGATAAAACACCAAGAGAATGAGAAAGATGGGGAACTTTCCTTCTGTTTCTTTCTGCTGTATAACTAACACCGCGCAAGAGACAGGCTATACATCAGACAGACAGAACAACAGACACACCGTACAACAGACAGGCAGTACAGGCAATAAACAGGTAATCCCGTCCTTACTACATCCGTCCTCAAGACCCACTATCGTCACACCACGTCACCTTACACCCCCCCCCCCCACCTCCACGCGAGCTACAGTGGTCCCCCCCCACCCCCACCCTACACGGAAATATGGCCAGGACGACCAAATGGCAACGAGGACGCGGAAGCGCAGTGGTTCCCCCCCTGCTCCTGCACCTCCCGGCCTGACATTTTTGGGGGGGAGGTGCGCCGCCACCACCTTAACCCCCCCCCCCCCCCCGGGGGCCGCTCCTCCCTCACTACCTCCCCTCCCACCACGTACCCCACGCCCCTCCCACCCTTATTCACAGTGGGGACGCGCGCTTTCTGGGGGGGAGGGGCGGGGGTGGGAGAGGGGGAGGCGGAGGCTCGTGCTCACAAGTGGTTTTGCGAAACGACTACAGGGAGAAGAGAGTGGGTAAAGAGAAGAGTACCAGAGAGAGAGAGAGAGAGAGAGAGAGAGAGAGAGAGAGAGAGAGAGAGAGAGAGAGAGAGAGAGAGAGGCTTTGGGTATGACCCTAGACCGGGTTCCACAACCGCCCGGGACTGAGCCTTTTGTGCCAGTACTCCCATTGGGCTCATCCTGTGAGCGGTAGCGCAAAAGGATTAAGATGGGTCACACGTGGTCTTCGTCAGACAGACCCCCAGTGGGTTTCTCAGTTGTTACAAAGTTGCTTCATCACATAAGTTTCATCAATTACATATTACATAGTCTTCCACATGTCAAGTTTTACTGACAGGGTACAAATTTAAAATGTCAGGTATCTTGTTATTAACACTAAGGTGTTGTGACATTTGTTTTAGGGTTTGTTTAGATATAATCCTAAATGGCTCTATTTTTTCACATTCTAAGACATAGTGTAAGACATAGTGTTCTAGTTTGTGTCCAAGTCTTTGACCACAAACTTTACAATTCACACGGTTAACATCTCCAGTTAGGCTAGAGCGCCAATAGTAGCTATAGCCTAGCATTAGTGTGGCAGTTACAACATCATGTAAACTGCTCATCTTATTACTTTCTTCTTATACATATTTGTTATTACTGTGATGGAAAATGTTTCTACTTGTCCTTATCTGAACTCGTCTTCATGCTTCAAAGAGGTCAATTAGTTCCTTTCTAATTACAGTTTTGAGGCTTTTAATTGACAACCCAATGTTGTTTTCAACATTACTAATTGCAAGTTTGGCCAAAGCATTAGTTTGTCAAGCTCACGGAGGCTAATATGAGAGGGAATCCATAACAATTTGATTTGAATCCCTTGAGCAATGATGTCTGAGTATTTGTGTCTGGCTTCAGAGACCAGCATGTTACATTTCGATCTCAGAGGGTTAAGGACAAGTAGTGAAGATAAAGAATCACAGATAATTAAACTGTCTGTGGCAGTGATTTCTACGTAGACTGCTGAAGAGCGATAAGTATAGCGAACAATTCAGTTTATAGAGTAGATGCTCGGTTGTTTATTCTAACATTTTTCTCTCATCTATTACCACTGGTCTGGATCACAGTGGCAGCACTGCCTGGCCTCCCAGTGGCAGAGTCGGGAGGATTGTCAGTATAGATGCACTGGGCTGGGTTATCGTCAGTCTGGTGTTTCTGTATATGTTCAAGAACACTGGTTTTAGCTCAGTGTTGAAGGTGATGATTATAAGTAATTAGCTTCTTAGGTGGATAAGTGCGTGGTTCCCCCCCTGCTCCTGCACCTCCCGGCCTGACATTTGGGGGGGAGGTGCGCCGACACCACCTTAACCCCCCCCCCCCCCGGGGGGCCGCTCCTCCCTCACTACCTCCCCTCCCACCATGTATCCCACGCCCCTCCCAGCCTTATTCACAGTGGGGACGCGCGCTTTCTGGGGGGGAGGGGCGGGGGGGGGGGGGGGGGGGGAGGGGGAGGCGGAGGCTCGTGCTCACAAGTGGTTTTGCGAAACGACTACAGGGAGAAGAGAGTGGGTAAAGAGAAGAGTACCAGAGAGAGAGAGAGAGAGAGAGAGAGAGAGAGAGAGAGAGAGAGAGAGAGAGAGAGAGAGAGAGAGAGAGAGAGAGAGAGAGAGGCCTTGGGTATGACCCTAGACCGGGTTCCACAACCGCCCGGGACTGAGCCTTTTGTGCCAGTACTCCCATTGGGCTCATCCTGTGAGCGGTAGCGCAAAAGGATTAAGATGGGTCACACGTGGTCTTCGTCAGACAGACCCCCAGTGGGTTTCTCAGTTGTTACAAAGTTGCTTCATCACATAAGTTTCATCAATTACATATTACATAGTCTTCCACATGTCAAGTTTTACTGACAGGGTACAAATTTAAAATGTCAGGTATCTTGTTATTAACAGTAAGGTGTTGTGACATTTGTTGCAGTGTTTGTTTAGATATAATCCTAAATGGCTCTATTTTTTCACATTCTAAGACATAGTGTAAGACATAGTGTTCTAGTTTGTGTCCAAGTCTTTGACCACAAACTTTACAATTCACACGGTTAACATCTCCAGTTAGGCTAGAGCGCCAATAGTAGCTATAGCCTAGCATTAGTGTGGCAGTTACAACATCATGTAAACTGCTCATCTTATTACTTTCTTCTTATACATATTTGTTATTACTGTGATGGAAAATGTTTCTACTTGTCCTTATCTGAACTCGTCTTCATGCTTCAAAGAGGTCAATTAGTTCCTTTCTAATTACAGTTTTGAGGCTTTTAATTGACAACCCAATGTTGTTTTCAACATTACTAATTGCAAGTTTGGCCAAAGCATTAGTTTGTCAAGCTCACGGAGGCTAATATGAGAGGGAATCCATAACAATTTGATTTGAATCCCTTGAGCAATGTCTGAGTATTTGTGTCTGGCTTCAGAGACCAGCATGTTACATTTCGATCTCAGAGGGTTAAGGACAAGTAGTGAAGATAAAGAATCACAGATAATTAAACTGTCTGTGGCAGTGATTTCTACGTAGACTGCTGAAGAGCGATAAGTGTAGCGAACAATTCAGTTTATAGAGTAGATGCTCGGTTGTTTATTCTAACATTTTTCTCTCATCTATTACCACTGGTCTGGATCACAGTGGCAGCACTGCCTGGCCTCCCAGTGGCAGAGTCGGGAGGATCGTCAGTATAGATGCACCGGGCTGGGTTATCGTCAGTCTGGTGTTTCTGTATATGTTCAAGAACACTGGTTTTAGCTCAGTGTTGAAGGTAATGATTATAAGTAATTAGCTTCTTAGGTGGGTAAGTGCGTGTAGTCAAAGGGAGTTATCCACCATGAGGGCAGAAAATGCTGCTGCTTCTTAATTCTATACAAATGATGTATTCCAAAACATTATCATGTGGTTGGCTGTTATTTGGATCTATTTCGATTCTCTTGTGCCAAGGTATATATGGTTTAAGAATGCCTTAGGGACAACACTAGCTGGATCACCGGGCAGAAGTTCAGTCTCATCATAAGATTGATTTTAAGTATTTGCCTTCAATGTTCTCCACGCATGTTGAGTACTTCACTGGTCTTCAGACAAACAAGTATGATTCTTGAGGCTTCATTCTGCATTTTTCAATTCTATTAATACCTAAGCTCTTACTGTATTTAGGAGCAACGCTGGTGCGTGGTAATCTATCCGAGACCTAATAATATAAGTTAAGTACTTCATCTTAAGAATTCTGGTACTTGCACCATAACTAGGATTGTACCCTATAACAACTTTTAGGCTTTGAGTCTATCTGCACATTGTCAGTGTAGTTTCTGGACCCTACCTGCAGTACAGGGGTCTGAGACAGCAAGATATTTAAAAGAATACACAGTCAGTGTGCTTGTCATCAATATTCAAGTAGGTGGTCCGCTCCTACTATTACCAATTGATTCACTGAAAACCTTGGCTTTATCTGCAGAAATGATAAAGCCATGGCTTTCACAGGCTGTGTATGTAGTTAAGAGCAGCTTGCATTTCACGACATGTTTTGGTGTGTACAAGAATATCATCAGCATAGCTAATAGTGATATTTCTGGGACCTTCAGTACAATGAATGAAGTGGGGCTCAGCACCCCACCTTGAGGAGTACCAAGGACCCTATCTTTAACTTCACTTCTGTAGCCTTGAAACAACACAGCGGACTTTCTGTTAGAGATGACCGAGTATCCAGTGCAGGAGGCG
This sequence comes from Panulirus ornatus, assembly GCF_036320965.1. NCBI lineage: Eukaryota > Metazoa > Arthropoda > Malacostraca > Decapoda > Palinuridae > Panulirus > Panulirus ornatus. The sequence goes on from NC_092240.1 coordinate 25,464,499, forward strand.
ACCACATACGTCCATCTAACCTACCTCAAACGAAATAACTTGCCAGAGAGGCAGCCACTAACCTGGTCATGACTGAAGCCCCTTGGAAAGGCAGTTCAGTAAGAATCATGCCCAACGTAACGCGAAAGGAAGATAAATCGTACCAAATACATTCCCGAAACTAATCGATCACACTGCAAAAAAAAAAGGTCACGAAAGTCAAAGTGGCTGGAACTGAAAGCAGGACAGCATGAACTTCAGAACCGCAAGGGAATAAATGACTGTCGAACACGTAACAGTTTCGAAGTGCAGAAAAAGAAAACCTCATTCGAGTAACGCATCGTGCACTCGGACACGAATCTTCCAGTCCCGTGTCATACTTGGGTATGACGTGACGACCACTGGGTGTGAGGTAACAACCTTTAACCTGACCGTTAATAGTCAGTGTAACAGGACAAAGCATCATGGTGGAGGGAGGGCAGTAGGCCCCTCATCCCCCTGCCCCACAGGAACGATACCTCGTGACGGAGGTCATGGACTGGAGACTCGTACACACGTCACGTCCTCTAACCTTCGGCCTAACTTCAACAATCAGTTCATTGCAACAACTGTCGAGAATATCTAGGGAGGTCACTGTGGACTGCCAAGTTGGACACTGAATAAGTATGTCGTCTGCGTAAATATGAATTTGACATCTGTCGGGAAATCGTTGAGTTTCAAGTCCGTTCATCAGGATACTGAAAAGCGTAGGACTAAGGACTCCTCCTTGTAGGGTTCCTCGGTCAATGGTCCTAGTGTGTGAAAGATGACCCTCAAATTAAACAGCATTGGTTCTATTAGTCATGTAGTCTTGAATATTAAGAAGAGTCCCCGAGATATGTCGGGATATGTGGTGGAGGATGACTGTTCGCTCTATCAAAAGCCCCATCCAAATCCACAAAGATATTGTATTTACCATTTGGATTGGATCGTAAGGATTGAATACAAACGTGTGTCCCTTTCCCCTTCATGAAGCCAGATAGGTACGGACTAAATGTGTCGTCTATCAGATACAGCAGACGATTAAGGACCATCCTTTCAATTGTTTTAAAGAGGCAAGAGGTCAGGGATATTGGAAGGTGTTCGCCATGTTTGCCCGGTTTGGGATTGGGATAACGCTAGCAGGTTTCCATGCTTTCGGTAGCTTTCCTTCCTCCCATACGAGCCTGAACAATTTCAAAAGTGGATTATCGGGTACTTCAGTGATTAATCTAATAACCTGATATATGATACCGTCCTCACCTGGAGCAGTCGATTTCCCGTCTTTGATGCTGCAATAAAGTTCCTCTTCAGTGAATGGTATGGTATCTATGGGATAAGGAGTGTTACATGTTATTTGTATGTCAGCTGTTCTAGCAGGAGCCAGGTTGTCAAGAGTACCTTTAACTGTGGCAGGGAGGCTATCGACGGAGGATGCTTGTGACCAGTGTAGGGAGAGCGCCTCAGCTGAGGATGCAGGTGTTGGGGTGCCTATTTGTAGGTGTGGTGCGTTTGTGGAATTGCCTGACTTTCTGCCGAACTCTACTCATGTTAGAATCATGAGACAAAGTTCTAACGAAGTTTACCCAATCCCTCTCTTTAACCTCCTGTTTTAAGGCAAGGAGCTGGTCTTCTAGCCTCCTGAAAATATAGTGCATCTCTCCTTTGGTGTTGTTCCACCTGCGTTTTGCTCTAATGTGCTTGTTTTGTAATCAATGAACAGCTGGGTCCGCTTAATACCATCTTTCCTCCAGGAACATTGGTGGCCTGTTGGTTGGTTGGGGGGGGTGTAATATGAAATTAGGTTTCCGATGGCGACTACCAGGCGTGTTAGAAACGTCTGGGCATTGACAGGGGGTGTAGTCTGCGTACCAGCCTGCCCAAGGTTTTGATGACTGCATCTTTGTGTTTGGAATGAAGAGGCTAATGCTCCTGTACACCTCACTTATTAGGTCTATCTTCGATTACTCAGCGCCTGCGATACTTATGCTTTCCCCTAAACAGCTGAATCAAACTGAGACTATTCTGAATGAGGCAATGAGGAATATCCTCGGCTGTATTCGTAATGTCAAACCTCATGCCTTGAGGCTTGAACTGGGTCTACCTCCCATCACGGAGAGGATCATTCAAATGGCTTTGACTCATTTCCTTAGAGTGTTCAGACTACCTAACAACAGAGAGGTAATCACACCCTAACTGGTAGATGAAAGCCAACGTAATACTACGACTTGGGTGGATCAGAACCATTACAAGAAAAATGGATTCACTTCAGGCTCAGGTGTTTCTAGCACCAACCGTTTCCCTACAACCACCGACACCATGGAACATCACAACCCCACAAATCCATATATGAGTTTACCGAACAACAAACACGACACGAATTTACAGTTCATTAAATCCCACTTCTCTAGTACACTCCATGACTCTCCGAAACCACACGACATTCTTTACCGTGATGGCAGTCTACATGAAGATAGTCGCGCCGGGTCGGGCGTGGTCCACTACAGAAGAAACTCGAGCACACCAGAGAAGGTTTCCGCAGTCCGTCTGCCAGACACCTCCTCCACCACAACGTCCGAGACTCGAGTAATCTTCCTGGCTGTGAGAGAGGCTAGGAAGCTCGGGCAGGCACACCACGGCCGTCGTGTCAGACAGTCTGAGAGTCTCTTACAAGCAGGAACCCAACCAACAGAGACCTAGTTGGGGATATAAGAAAACTCCTCGCCGAAGATGGGGAAGATGATCACAAAATCTCCTTTCTATGGGCCCCTTCTCACACTGGCATCACAGGAAACGAGGCAGCGGGTCATATAGCTAACCTTGCCACCACCACCTCACCAGAGATCAGATTGACTGTGATGTTCACCTCTCCGTTCGGCATATCTGCAGAATCCTGGACACGAGACTGCAGACAGGATACGGACAACGAGTCAATACTGGCACTTCGACAAGCAACACTCTCAACACTATTGCCGCGTCTCACGAGCGCCATAACATTGACTACAGGAAAGTTCGAGGAAGACGCGCACAGATCGCGATCGCCAAGGATGAGGATTGGTTACCCATACCTCTGGCGGGGGACACAAGCCCCACCACCAGTACATACCAGGTGCCGGCTACGTGCCCAGGACGAACACACACACTCCACCATTGCCTGACGGAGTGTCCCAAAACCAGAGACTGTGGACTATATGATACCGGGTGGTTGTGATCGTCTTCTGATCATGCTCCTGCACCATGTTATGCACAGGAGCTGCTACTGCTACTGTTGTACCACGTGAATGATGTAACACTATCAAGCTCTGTTCAATGAACGATGAATAATAAGGCGTCTCAGGGAAGCCACCCGCAAGTGACGTAGACCGATTTCTGGATTCTGCCTCAATTATCCTAAGTTCCTTAATATGAGGTGAAGTCCTTGTTTTGTACATTCTGTTTCTCCAGTGCTGACGTATCTTCGTTTCGTACACTGTGTACTGCTGTGACCACATTAACAATTACCACCCATCCTGGGTGGTTGTGATAGTCTTCTCGCTATGTTCCTGCACCTTGTTGAGCAAGAGATAATGATGATAATGATGTTGTACCATGTAAGTGATCTAACGCTGTATCAGTTTCTGTTCATTAAATTTCAATACTAAATAACCAAACTTCAACAGCCATCCACCGCATGACGTCACGTGTGGTGAAGGGAGAGCATCTCTGCCCTGGTTGTCCCTCATATTTCTCTCACTTGTTGAGGGTTATTTGCTGCACGTGCACGCAGGTCACACGGGTTTTAGGGGGGGGGGGGAACAACATCGTTGGCACTTAGGTGAGCGAGACGGGGCGAGTAAACATGTCTCGTACTCACCAGCGTGAGTCACGGTGATGAGGCACAGGCCTCCCCTCACTCTAGTGCCAGAGACCCCTCGCCAGCACTCAGCCACACACTCCACTCATCACGTGCCTCCTCACTCACCACCACTACACAGTCTAACTCTCAGGTCTACTAGTGTTGTGGCTGAGTGTAACTGGAGGACACAGCTTGATGTAGCGGTCAGTCGAGCACGTTGCCCCCCTACCCCAGTCACACGGTGGCATCACGGGAATAAGAGTGACGTGAGCGTAACTCCATCTGACCTTTGAACATTCTTGAAACTCTCACATCCTCCTCCCTCCCTCCCTCCCTCCACCGGCTCTCCTATCCTCCAGCGACACCCACGCCGTCTCCCTTGGCCGTCATGCCCATCCAACGTCCCTCTCTCTCTCATCAACTGCTATCCATCCCTATCATGGCACTTCTCACTCCCCAGCCCTTCGTCCATCCCTACAGTCTACTCTTCAGTCAATATAAACCCCCACAATTGTACACCTCACCAGTGATCCTACATAGCAGCCAGACTCATCCCCACGCCGCAGCATACCTCTTAACCCCCTGAGATCAGAATGTAACATGCTGGTCTCTGAAGCCAGACACAAATACTCAGACATCATTGCTCAAGGGATTCAAATCAAATTGTTATGGATTCCCTTTCATATTAGCCTCCGTGAGCTTGACAAACTAATGCTTTGGCCAAAGTTGCAATTAGTAATGTTGAAAACAACATTGGGTGGTCAATTAGAAGCCTCAAAACTGTAATTAGAAAGGAACTAATTGACCTCTTTGAAGCATGAAGACGAGTTCAGATAAGGACAAGTAAAAACATTTTCCATCACAGTAAAAAAAAAAACATGTACATGGGGAAAGTAATAAGATGAGCAGTTTACATGATGTTGTAACTGCCGCACTAATGCTAGGCTATAGCTACTATTGGCGCTCTAGCCTAACTGGAGAAGTTAACCGTGTGAATTGTAAAGTTTGTGGTCAAAGATTTGGACACAAACTAGAACACTATGTCTTACCCTATGTCTTAGAATGTGAAAAAATGGAGCCTTTTAGGATTATATCTAAACAAATACTGCAACAAATGTCAACACCTTACTGTTAACAACAAGATACCTGAAATTTTAAGTTTTTATCCACTTTTTGTATCCAATCGGTAAAACTTACCATATAAAACTATGTAATGAAATACGAAATGTAACATCTCATGTAATATCAACCCACTGGGTTCTGACGAAGACCTATTGTGACCCTTGTAATCCTTCTGCGCTACCGTTCACAGGAAGGGCATGGGAGTGCACAATAAACTTGCCGGGGACACCAACACAAATTTGGATCAGACTCTCCTCACATCAGCAGCATCATAGAGCCTACAAGCTGATGTCACGTACTCATGACACATTCTGAAGAATATGACAGACTGTGAAACCCAAGAAGACATTCATAATATTACTGGCTACACATGTACAGGTACGGCAGCAAACAAGGCTACACATGTACAGGTACGGCAGCAAACAAGGCTACACATGTACAGGTACGGCAGCAAACTAGGCTACACATGCACAGGTACGGCAGCAAACAAGGCTACACATGCACAGGTACGGCAGCAAACAAGGCTACACATGCACAGGTACGGCAGCAAACAAGGCTACACATGTACAGGTACGGCAGCAAACAAGGCTACACATGCACAGGTACGGCAGCAAACTAGGCTATACATGCACAGGTAAGGCAGCAAACAAGGCTACACATGCACAGGTACGGCAGCAAACAAGGCTACACATGCACAGGTAAGGCAGCAAACAAGGCTACACATGCACAGGTACGGCAGCAAACAAGGCTACACATGCACAGGTAAGGCAGCAAACAAGGCTACACATGCACAGGTAAGGCAGCAAACAAGGCTACACATGCACAGGTACGGCAGCAAACAAGGCTACACATGCACAGGTACGGCAGCAAACAAGGCTACACATGCACAGGTACGGCAGCAAACAAGGCTACACATGCACAGGTACGGCAGCAAACAAGGCTACACATGCACAGGTAAGGCAGCAAACAAGGCTACACATGCACAGGTACGGCAGCAAACAAGGCTACACATGCACGGGTACGGCAGCAAACAAGGCTACACATGCACAGGTACGGCAGCAAACAAGGCTACACATGCACAGGTACGGCAGCAAACAAGGCCCTCGTCCCATATACCATCACTCGAGCATAAGTTTTCAAGCCACAGACACGTCCGATGCTTCTTGGGTACTGGCTGCCCCACCAACGGAGGCACGTATATTCCTCAGAATACATTCGTCTGAAAACCTGAGAGGTGTGGGGTGAATATCAAATATTCTATATATTCCGAAGATTCCCAAGTACCCGGAGAAGAGGTCATCTCTGATGCCACAACCTCCTTGGCTGGTCTACAGCGAGGCGACGATGGTCGCAAGCCACTTACGACGTTCTTAGCGACACATCGCGCTCTTCGGCCCGTCAGCGAGGCGCAGCGCCCCGCGCACCTCAGGGAACAGAGTTCGAATTCCAGACGGGGTAGTCGGCTCACACACGAGAACAGTCTTCCTCCTGCCGTTCCATCCGCCGACGTCACTGTGACCATACCTTCCCCTTCTCTATTCTCCTCCCTCCCTCCCTCCCACTCCATTCTTCCCCCAACACCGTTAAGTACCAGCACGACCCTCCTCCTCCTCCTCCACAGCACCACGACCCACCCTCCCCTCCACCACAGCACACAAGGCAGCCCAGTCTGACAAGGGGGGAGGTTCCTGCTCGGGTATTAATAGCCTCCGTCTCTGTAACCCGCGTTATTTGGGCAGGTTCACACCAGATCAATTCCCGCGCCCCCGGACTGCGGTTCGAAGCCCCAGGATACTAAGGCTCGGAGATTCATCAGGCTCTGGGACGACGAAGCTTCTTCAGGCTTTACGTCGAAGCTACCTTATGCTCCGGTTCGAAGCTTCTTCAGGCTCTAGTTCTAAGCTCCTTCAGGTTCCAGTTCGTAGTTCCTTCCAAGCTCTGGTTGGAAGCCTCAGTTTAGTCTCTGGCTGGAAAGCCATAACCTACGTCTGGAAGCCACAACAATCTGGCTGGAAGTCTCAATCTCCAGCTGGAAAACCACAGTCTACAGCAGGAAGCCTCAGTCTCTGGCTAAAGCTTCTGGAACGACGTCTTTTCCAGACCTTCCGCTCTCGACGTGACCCACAGGGAGGGAGGGGGTGAAGCGCCCCAGTAGAAAAACCCCACGTCCGACTATGCCAAGCTATCAACCGAGGGAAGGTAACAGTACACGAGCCATCATTGTTCATCAACATGACACTCATCATCCAACAACCTACCATTCATCCAGGTAATCAACACTCATCCACTACGCTACCAGTCCCTCAATAAGCCACTAGTCACCCAACAAGCTTCCATCCATCCAGCGAGTTACCAATCATCACCCAATATGCTTCCAACCATCCAGCAAGCTACCAATCATCATCTAACAAGCTTCCAATGGTTCAGCAAGTTACCAATCATCATCTAGCATGCTTAACCATCCAGCAAGTTACCAATCATCATCCAATATGCTTCCAATCGTTCAGCAAGTTACCAGTCATCATCCAACACGCTTCCAATCGTCCAGCAAGTTACCAATCATCATCCAACATGCTTAACCATCCAGCAAGTTACCAATCATCATCCAATATGCTTCCAATGGTTCAGCAAGTTACCAATCATCATCCAACATGCTTAACCATCCAGCAAGCTACCAATCATCATCCAATATGCTTCCAATGGTTCAGCAAGTTACCAATCATCATCCAACATGCTTAACCATCCAGCAAGTTACCAATCATCATCCAATATGCTTACAATCGTCCAGCAAGTTTCCAATCATCATCCAACAAGCTTCCAATCGTTCAGCAAGTTACCAGTCATCATCCAACATGTTTCTAATCGTTCAGCAAGTTACCAATCATCTTCCAAAATGTTTCCAACCATCCAGCAAGCTACCAATCATCATCCAACAAGCTTCCAATCGTTCAGCAAGTTACCAATCATCATCCAACAGGCTTCAATCGTCCAGCAAGTTACCGATCATCATCCATCATGCTTCCAGTCGTCCATTAAGTTACCAATCATCATCCAACATGCTTCCAATCGTTCAGCAAGTTACCAATCATCATCCAACATGCTTCCAATCGTTCAGCAAGTTACCAGTCATCATCCAACATGCTTCCAACCGTCCAGAAAGTTACCAGTCATCATCCAACATGCTTCCAATCGTCCAGCAAGTTACCAAATCATCATCCAATATGCTTCCAATCGTCCAGCAAGTTACCAGCCATCATCCATCAAGCTTCCAATCGTTCAGCAAGTTACCAATCATCGTCCAACGAGCTCTAATCGTCCAGCAACTTACCAATCATCATCCAACATGTTTCCAATCGTCCAGCAAGTTACCAATCATCGTCCAACAAACTCTAATCGTCCAGCAAGTTACCAATAATCCAACATGTTTCCAATCGTTCAGCAAGTTGCCAATTATCATCCAAGCTTCTAATCGTTCAGCAAGTTACCAATCATCATCCAACAAGCTTCCAATCGTTCAGTAAATACCACTTACCCAAGATATTACCAATCATCCGGAGAGTTACCATTCAACAAGATTACTTTTTTGGTTCACCAAAACTAAACCAAAGGATTAAACCAATCTTTTCTTTCGAAACTGTACAATGTATACCTTAAGCTCAGTACACTGTATACCTGAAACTCAGTACACTGTATACCTTAAGCCCTAGGACACTGTATACCTTAAACTCTGTACGCTGTATACCTGAAACTCTGTACACTGTATACCTTAAGCTGTGGGCATGATATACCTTAAACAATGGATAATGTATACCTTAAGCTCTGGACACTGTATACCTGAAACTCAGTACACTGTACACCTTAAGCTGTGGGCACTGTATACCTTAAGCTGTGGATACTGTATACCTGAAACTCAGTACACTGCATACCTTAAGCTGTGGACACTGTATACCTGAAGCACAGTACAATTTAAACCTTAAGCTCTGGACACTGTGTACCTTAAGCTGTGGACACTATATACCTGAAACTCAGTACACTGTATACCTTAAGATGTGGACACTGTATATCTGAAGCTCAGGACACTGTATACCTATAACTCAGTACACTGTATAGCTTAAACTCAGCACACTGCAAGTCTTAAACACAATACACTGTATACCTTGTGCTGAGGACACTGTATACCTCAAACACAGCACAATGTGTAATTTAAACACAGTACGCTATACATAGTACAACTTAAACACAGTACACAATATATATATATATATATATATATATATATATATATATATATATATATATATATATATATATATATATATATACATATATATATATATGTAACTTAAACAAAGTACACTGTCTTTACCTAACACTAACAGCCGATCACAGCTTCATTCACCAAGCGGTAACACTGAGCATAATGTTACTGACACTTCAACACGGTCATCATGAATAAGGAGTTCATGCACCGCCATAAGTCAACTCCGAATTTTCACGACGATAACTACCCAGGAGCACGTCGACCCCGGAATACCATATCGTTCCAATTCATTATATTCCATGCACGCTTTTCACCCTCCTGCATGTTCAGGCCCCGATCGCTCAAAATCTTTTTCACTCCATCTTTCCACCTCCAATTTGGTCTCCCTCTTCTCCTCGTTCCCTCCACCTTTGACACATACATCCTCTATGTCAACCTTTCTTCACTCATTCTCTCCATGTGACCAAACCATTTCAAAACACCCTCTTCGGCTCTCTCAACCACTCTTTTTATTACCACACATCTCTCTTACCCTTACGTTACTTACTCGATCAAACCACCTCGCACCACATATTGTCCTCAAACATCTCATTTCCAAGACATCCACCTTCCTCCGCACAACTCTATCTATAGCCCACGCCTCGCAACCATACAACATTGTTGGAACCACTATTCCTTCAAACATACACATTTTTGCTTTCCGAGATAATGTTCTCGCTTTCCACATATTTTTCGACGCTCCTAGAACCTTGGCCCCCTTCCCCACCATGTGACTCACTTCCGCCTACATGGTTCCATCCGCTGCCAAATCCACTCCCATATATCTAAAACACTTCACTTCCTCCAGTTTTTCTCCATTCAAACTTACCTTCCAATTTACTTGTCCCTCAACCCTACTGTACCTAATAATAATAATCTTGCACTTATTCACATTTACTCTAAGCTTTCTTCTTTCACACACTTTAACCAAACTCAGTCACCAGCTTCTCCAGTTACTCACCCGAATCAGCCACTAACGCTGTATCATCAGAGAACAACAACTGACTCACTTCCCAGGCCCTCTCATCCACAACACTGCATACTTGCCCCTCTCTCCAAAACTCTTGCATTCACCTCCCTAACAACCCCATCCATAAACAAATTAAAAAACCATGGAGACATCACGCACTCCTGCCGCAAACCAACATTAACTGAGAACTATTTACTTTCCTCTCTTCCTACTCGTACACATGGCTTTCATCCCTGACAAAAACTTTTCAATGCTTTTAGCAACTTTCCTCCCACACAATATGCCTTTTCCAGAACCATAAATGCTACATACAAATCCATTTGCTTTTCTAAGTATTTCTCACATACATTCTTCAAAGCAAACACCTGATCCACACATCCTCTACCACATCTGAAACCACACAGCTCTTCCCCGATCTGATGCTCTGTACATGCTTAATGTGCTGAGAGGTGCAACTGGAGGGATGTCTGATCATTATCTTGTGGAGGCGAAGGTGAAGATTTGTGGGGGTTTTCAGAAGAGAGAATGTTGGGGTGAAGAGAGTGGTGAGAGTAAGTGAGCTTGTGAAGGAGACTTGTGTGAGGAAGTACCAGGAGAGACTGAGTACAGAATGGAAAAAGGTGAGAACAAAGGAGGTAAGGGGAGTAGGGGAGGAATGGGATGTATTTAGGGAAGCAGTGATGGATTGCGCAAAAGATGCTTGTGGCATGAAAAGCGTGGGAGGTGGGTTGATTAGAAAAGGTAGCCAGTGGTGGGATGAAGAAGTAAGATTATTAGTGAAAGAGAAGAGAGAGGCAATTGAACGATTTTGGCAGGGAAAGGGTGCAAATGAGTGGGAGAGGTATAAAAGAAAGAGGCAGGAGGTCAAGAGAAAGGTGCAAGAGGTGAAAAAGAGAGCAAATGAGAGTTGGGGTGAGAGAGTATCATTAAATTTTAGGGAGAATAAAAAGATGTTTTGGAAGGAGGTAAATAAAGTGCGTAAGACAAGGGAGCAAATGGGAATTTCAGTGAAGGGGGCTAATGGGGAGGTGATAACAAGTAGTGGTGATGTGAGAAGGAGATGGAGTGAGTATTTTGAAGGTTTGTTGAATGTGTTTGATGATAGAGTGGCAGATATAGGGTGTTTTGGTCGAGGTGGTGTGCAAAGTGAGAGGGTTAGGGAAAATGATTTGGTAAATAGAGAAGAGGTAGTAAAAGCTCTACGGAAGATGAAAGCCGGCAAAGCAGCAGATTTGGATGGTATTGCAGTGGAATTTATTAAAAAAGGGGGTGACTGTATTGTTGACTGGTTGGTAAGGTTATTTAATGTATGTATGAGTCATGGTGAGGTGCCTGAGGATTGGCGGAATGCTTGCATAGTGCCATTGTACAAAGGCAAAGGGGATAAGAGTGAGTGCTCAAATTACAGAGGTATAAGTGTGTTGAGTATTCCTGGTAAATTATATGGGAGATTATTGATTGAGAGGGTGAAGGCGTGTACAGAGCATCAGATTGGGGAAGAGCAGTGTGGTTTCAGAAGTGGTAGAGGTTGTGTGGATCAGGTGTTTGCTTTGAAGAATGTATTTGAGAAATACTTAGAGAAACAAATGGATTTGTATGTGGCATTTATGGATCTGGTGAAGGCATATGATAGAGTTGATAGAGATGCTCTGTGGAAGGTTTTAAGAATATATGGTGTGGGAGGCAAGTTGTTAGAAGCAGTGAAAATTTTTATCCAGGATATAAGGCATGTGTACGTGTAGGAAGAGAGGAGGGTGATTGGTTCTAAGTGAATGTAGGTTTGCGGCAGGGGTGTGTGATGTCTCCATGGTTGTTTAATTTGTTTATGGATGGGGTTGTTAGGGAGGTAAATGCAAGAGTTTTGGAAAGAGGGGCAAGTATGCAGTCTGTTGTGGATGAAAGAGCTTGGGAAGTGAGTCAGTTGTTGTTCGCTGATGATACAGCGCTGGTGGCTGATTCATGTAAGAAACTGCAGAAGCTGGTGACTGAGTTTGGTAAAGTGTGTGAAAGAAGAAAGTTAAGAGTAAATGTGAATAAGAGCAAGGTTATTAGGTACAGTAGGGTTGAGGGTCAAGTCAATTGGGAGGTAAGTTTGAATGGAGAAAAACTGGAGGAGGTAAAGTGTTTTAGACATCTGCGAGTGGATCTGGCAGCGGATGGAACCATGGAAGCGGAAGTGAATCATAGGGTGGGGGAGGGGGCGAAAATTCTGGGAGCCTTGAAGAATGTTTGGAAGTCGAGAACATTATCTCGGAAAGCAAAAATGGGTATGTTTGAAGGAATAGTGGTTCCAGCAATGTTATATGGTTGCGAGGCGTGGGCTATGGATAGAGTTGTGCGCAGGAGGTGGATGTGCTGGAAATGAGATGTTTGAGGACAATATGTGGTGTGAGGTGGTTTGATCGAGTAAGTAATGTAAGGGTGAGAGAGATGCGTGGAAATAAAAAGAGTGTGGTTGAGAGAGCAGAAGAGGGTGTTTTGAAATGGTTTGGTCACATGGAGAGAATGGGAGGGGAAAGATTGACCAAGAGGATATATGTGTCAGAGGTGGAGGGAACGAGGAGAAGTGGGAGACCGAATTGGAGGTGGAAAGATGGAGTGAAAAAGATTCTGAGTGATCGGGGCCTGAACATGCAGGAGGGTGAAAGGCGTGCAAGGAATAGAGTGAATTGGAACGATGTGGTATACCGGGGTCGACGTGCTGTCAATGGATTGAACCAGGGCATGTGAAGCGTCTGGGGTAAACCATGGAAAGTGTGTGGGGCCTGGATGTGGAAAGGGAGCTGTGGTTTCGGTGCATTATTACATGACAGCTAGAGACTGAGTGTGAACGAATGGGGCCTTTGTTGTCTTTTCCTAGCGCTACCACGCACACATGAGGGGGGAGGGGGTTGTTATTCCATGTGTGGCGGGGTGGCGATGGGAACAAATAAAGGCAGACAGTATGAATTATGTATATATGTATATATCAGTGTGTGTATATATATGTGTACATTGAGATGTATAGGTATGTATATTTGCGTGTGTGGACGTGTATGTATATACATGTGTATGTGGGCGGGTTGGGCCATTCTTTCGTCTGTTTCCTTGCGCTACCTCGCTAACGCGGGAGACAGCGACAAAGCAAAATAAAATAAATGAATAAATATATATATATATATATATATATATATATATATATATATATATATATATATATATATATATGGATTGCGCAAAAGATGCTTGTGGCATGAGAAGCGTGGGAGGTGGGTTGATTAGAAAAGGTAGCCAGTGGTGGGATGAAGAAGTAAGATTATTAGTGAAAGAGAAGAGAGAGGCAATTGAACGATTTTGGCAGGGAAAGGGTGCAAATGAGTGGGAGAGGTATAAAAGAAAGAGGCAGGAGGTCAAGAGAAAGGTGCAAGAGGTGAAAAAGAGAGCAAATGAAAGTTGGGGTGAGAGAGTATCATTAAATTTTAGGGAGAATAAAAAGATGTTTTGGAAGGAGGTAAATAAAGTGCGTAAGACAAGGGAGCAAATGGGAATTTCAGTGAAGGGGGCTAATGGGGAGGTGATAACAAGTAGTGGTGATGTGAGAAGGAGATGGAGTGAGTATTTTGAAGGTTTGTTGAATGTGTTTGATGATAGAGTGGCAGATATAGGGTGTTTTGGTCGAGGTGGTGTGCAAAGTGAGAGGGTTAGGGAAAATGATTTGGTAAATAGAGAAGAGGTAGTAAAAGCTCTACGGAAGATGAAAGCCGGCAAAGCAGCAGATTTGGATGGTATTGCAGTGGAATTTATCAAAAAAGGGGGTGACTGTATTGTTGACTGGTTGGTAAGGTTATCTAATGTATGTATGAGTCATGGTGAGGTGCCTGAGGATTGGCGGAATGCTTGCATAGTGCCATTGTACAAAGGCAAAGGGGATAAGAGTGAGTACTCAAATTACAGAGGTATAAGTGTGTTGAGTATTCCTGGTAAATTATATGGGAGATTATTGATTGAGAGGGTGAAGGCATGTACAGAGCATCAGATTGGGGAAGAGCAGTGTGGTTTCAGAAGTGGTAGAGGTTGTGTGGATCAGGTGTTTGCTTTGAAGAATGTATTTGAGAAATACTTAGAGAAACAAATGGATTTGTATGTGGCATTTATGGATCTGGAGAAGGCATATGATAGAGTTGATAGAGATGCTCTGTGGAAGGTTTTAAGAATATATGGTGTGGGAGGCAAGTTGTTAGAAGCAGTGAAAATTTTTTATCCAGGATATAAGGCATGTGTACGTGTAGGAAGAGAGGAGGGTGATTGGTTCTAAGTGAATGTAGGTTTGCGGCAGGGGTGTGTGATGTCTCCATGGTTGTTTAATTTGTTTATGGATGGGGTTGTTAGGGAGGTAAATGCAACAGTTTTGGAAAGAGGGGCAAGTATGCAGTCTGTTGTGGATGAGAGAGCTTGGGAAGTGAGTCAGTTGTTGTTCGCTGATGATACAGCGCTGGTGGCTGATTCATGTAAGAAACTGCAGAAGCTGGTGACTGAGTTTGGTAAAGTGTGTGAAAGAAGAAAGTTAAGAGTAAATGTGAATAAGAGCAAGGTTATTCGGTAGAGTAGGGTTGAGGGTCAAGTCAATTGGGAGGTAAGTTTGAATGGAGAAAAACTGGAGGAGGTAAAGTGTTTTAGATATCTGCGAGTGGATCTGGCAGCGGATGGAACCATGGAAGCGGAAGTGAATCATAGGGTGGGGGAGGGGGCGAAAATTCTGGGAGCCTTGAAGAATGTTTGGAAGTCGAGAACATTATCTCGGAAAGCAAAAATGGGTATGTTTGAAGGAATAGTGGTTCCAACAATGTTATATGGTTGCGAGGCGTGGGCTATGGATAGAGTTGTGCGCAGGAGGTGGATGTGCTGGAAATGAGATGTTTGAGGACAATATGTGGTGTGAGGTGGTTTGATCGAGTAAGTAATGTAAGGGTGAGAGAGATGCGTGGAAATAAAAAGAGTGTGGTTGAGAGAGCAGAAAGGGTGTTTTGAAATGGTTTGGTCACATGGAGAGAATGGGTGGGGAAAGATTGACCAAGAGGATATATGTGTCAGAGGTGGAGGGAACGAGGAGAAGTGGGAGACCGAATTGGAGGTGGAAAGATGGAGTGAAAAAGATTCTGAGTGATCGGGGCCTGAACATGCAGGAGGGTGAAAGGCGTGCAAGGAATAGAGTGAATTGGAACGATGTGGTATACCGGGGTCGACGTGCTGTCAATGGATTGAACCAGGGCATGTGAAGCGTCTGGGGTAAACCATGGAAAGTGTGTGGGGCCTGGATGTGGAAAGGGAGCTGTGGTTTCGGTGCATTATTACATGACAGCTAGAGACTGAGTGTGAACGAATGGGGCCTTTGTTGTCTTTTCCTAGCGCTACCACGCACACATGAGGGGGGAGGGGGTTGTTATTCCATGTGTGGCGGGGTGGCGATGGGAACAAATAAAGGCAGACAGTATGAATTATGTATATATGTATATGTCAGTGTGTGTATATATATGTGTACATTGAGATGTATAGGTATGTATATTTGCGTGTGTGGACGTGTATGTATATACATGTGTATGTGGGCGGGTTGGGCCATTCTTTCGTCTGTTTCCTTGCGCTACCTCGCTAACGCGGGAGACAGCGACAAAGCAAAATAAAATAAATGAATAAATATATATATATATATATATATATATATATATATATATATATATATATATATATATATATATTCAATCTCTTTTTTTTTTTTTTAATTTTCCAAAAGAAGGAACAGAGAAGAGGGCCAGGTGAGGATATTCCCTCAAAGGCCCAGTCCTCTGTTCTTAACGCTACCTCGCTATCGCGGGAAATAGCGAATAGTATGAAAAAAAAAAATATATATATATATATATGGATTGCGCAAAAGATGCTTGTGGCATGAGAAGAGTGGGAGGTGGGTTGATTAGAAAGGGTAGTGAGTGGTGGGATGAAGAAGTAAGAGTATTAGTGAAAGAGAAGAGAGAGGCATTTGGACGATTTTTGCAGGGAAAAAATGCAATTGAGTGGGAGATATATAAAAGAAAGAGACAAGAGGTCAAGAGAAAGGTGCAAGAGGTGAAAAAAAGGGCAAATAAGAGTTGGGGTGAGAGAGTATCATTAAAATTTAGGGAGAATAAAAAGATGTTCTGGAAGGAGGTAAATAAAGTGCGTAAGACAAGGGAGCAAATGGGAACTTCAGTGAAGGGCGCAAATGGGGAGGTGATAACAAGTAGTGGTGATGTGAGAAGGAGATGGAGTGAGTATTTTGAAGGTTTGTTGAATGTGTTTGATGATAGAATGGCAGATATAGGGTGTTTTGGTCGAGGTGGTGTGCAAAGTGAGAGGGTTAGGAAAGATGATTTGGTAAACAGAGAAGAGGTAGTAAAAGCTTTGCGGAAGATGAAAGCCGGCAAGGCAGCAGGTTTGGATGGTATTGCAGTGGAATTTATTAAAAAAGGGGGTGATTGTATTGTTGACTGGTTGGTAAGGTTATTTAATGTATGTATGACTCATGGTGAGGTGCCTGAGGATTGGCGGAATGCGAGCATAGTGCCATTGTACAAAGGCAAAGGGGATAAGAGTAAGGGCTCAAATTACAGAGGTATAAGTTTGTTGAGTATTCCTGGTAAATTATATGGGAGGATATTGATTGAGAGGGTGAAGGCATGTACAGAGCATCAGATTGGGGAAGAGCAGTGTGGTTTCAGAAGTGGTAGAGGATGTGTGGATCAGGTGTTTGCTTTGAAGAATGTATGTGAGAAATACTTAGAAAAGCAAATGGATTTGTATGTAGCATTTATGGATCTGGAGAAGGCATATGATAGGGTTGATAGAGATGCTCTGTGGAAGGTTTTAAGAATATATGGTGTGGGAGGCAAGTTGTTAGAAGCAGTGAAAATTTTTATCCAGGATATAAGGCATGTGTACGTGTAGGAAGAGAGGAGGGTGATTGGTTCTAAGTGAATGTAGGTTTGCGGCAGGGGTGTGTGATGTCTCCATGGTTGTTTAATTTGTTTATGGATGGGGTTGTTAGGGAGGTAAATGCAAGAGTTTTGGAAAGAGGGGCAAGTATGCAGTCTGTTGTGGATGAGAGAGCTTGGGAAGTGAGTCAGTTGTTGTTCGCTGATGATACAGCGCTGGTGGCTGATTCATGTGAGAAACTGCAGAGGCTGGTGACTGAGTTTGGTAAAGTGTGTGAAAGAAGAAAGTTAAGAGTAAATGTGAATAAGAGCAAGGTTATTAGGTACAGTAGGGTTGAGGGTCAAGTCAATTGGGAGGTGAGTTTGAATGGAGAAAAACTGGAGGAAGTGAAGTGTTTTAGATATCTGGGAGTGGATCTGGCAGCGGATGGAACCATGGAAGCGGAAGTGGATCATAGGGTGGGGGAGGGGGCGAAAATTCTGGGAGCCTTGAAGAATGTGTGGAAGTCGAGAACATTATCTCGGAAAGCAAAAATGGGTATGTTTGAAGGAATAGTGGTTCCAACAATGTTGTATGGTTGCGAGACGTGGGCTATGGATAGAGTTGTGCGCAGGAGGATGGATGTGCTGGAAATGAGATGTTTGAGGACAATATGTGGTGTGAGGTGGTTTGATCGAGTAAGTAACGTAAGGGTAAGAGAGATGTGTGGAAATAAAAAGAGCGTGGTTGAGAGAGCAGAAGAGGGTGTTTTGAAATGGTTCGGACACATGGAGAGAATGAGTGAGGAAAGATTGACCAAGAGAATATATGTGTCGGAGGTGGAGGGAACGAGGAGAAGAGGGAGACCAAATTGGAGGTGGAAAGATGGAGTGAAAAAGATTTTGTGTGATCGGGGCCTGAACATGCAGGAGGGTGAAAGGAGGGCAAGGAATAGAGTGAGTTGGAGCGATGTGGTATACCGGGGTTGACGTGCTGTCAGTGGATTGAATCAAGGCATGTGAAGCGTCTGGGGTAAACCATGGAAAGCTGTGTAGGTATGTATATTTGCGTGTGTGGACGTATGTATATACATGTGTATGGGGGTGGGTTGGGCCATTTCTTTCGTCTGTTTCCTTGCGCTACCTCGCAAACGCGGGAGACAGCGACAAAGCAAAAAAAAAAAAAAAAAAAAAAAAAATATATATATATATATATATATATATATATATATATATATATATATATATATATATATATATATATATATATATATATATATATATATATATATATATATATATATATATATATATATATATATATATACATATATATATATGGGTCATAAAGTTATAAGTGCATAATGATATACAGGGCCACACTAATATATACTGTAGAATGATTCTAGAAGGCGGTGGGACGGGGGAAGGTAGGTTAGGTGGGGTGAGGGAAGGGGTGGTGTGAGGCGGGGGGGTTACCTTGATGTTGGTGATGGAGACGGTGTTGTCCTGGACGTGGACCACGTGTCGGCCGCCGCCACACGTCTCCCTGAAACACAAGTCGTCAACACTTTAGATGCTTACCAGGACGCATTATCTGCTAGTACGAGAGAGAGAGAGAGAGAGAGAGAGAGAGAGAGAGAGAGAGAGAGAGAGAGAGAGAGAGAGAGAGAGAATTCTGGTGTGGCACCAGAATTCCTGAACAAACGGCGTTCGTGACCACCAACGCGGGCCTGAAGACCACACGGACCATAACCAAGACCACGACACGTGAATAACCGACTGGCCGGGTCGGACCAGTGGATGAACCATCCCCTCCCACACCACCACACTCAGCCCGACCCGACTGGCCTCTCAAGTGGCAGCCGGGTTCTGTCTGGCTCTCGCCAGCCATCCAGAAAACTCAAGAACTCTCAACCCAGGGAACGAGGAGACGAGTCTAGGAGTAAGCTGCCTCAAAAACGACTTCAGTAAAACACGTGGACACCGACGATCCTACGCAAGGAACTCCAGTGCCACAACCCTCCTAGAAATCCCAAGGAAACTTTTTGGAAATAATGACGAAGCTAAGGTTAGGAGGACACCCTGTAAACAATAATGACGAAGCTAAGGTTAGGAGGACACCCTGTAAACAATAATGACGAAGCTAAGGTTAGGAGGACACCCTGTAAACAATAATGACGAAGCTAAGGTTAGGAGGACACCCTGTAAACAATAACCTCTATAACCTTACTCAACGCGGCTCCTGGCGTTACAAATCCACCGCCCCAGCAAACGCGACTGCGGCAGAAAAACTGGCTATCGCCAAAGGACAAGGGTAAATTGCACACTTATACACAGAAACCTCAGCAAAGCCTTTGACAGAGTATGGACAATCGGCCTACAACATTAATTACTACATCCGACGCACAGCAGAAACCATCATCAACTCTGCAACGTCACCTGAGTTCCTTCTACTAAGCGGGGTACCCCAGGGCAGCGCCCTGTCACCAGAACCATTCATAACTCACACAGCTGACATACATTCACCAGTTGGTGCCATGAGCATGGACATCTGTGCCGATAACGCCACTCAGAATAGTAGTCTGGAACAACTCACTTCCAGAACATATACTCGTCTCATACAGTCAGGAGCAACCAGACCAAACACATTCGGAAAGGAATGGAAGATAAGAATATAACTAGGTCTAGTACAGTAGTCCTTGGAAGAATGCAAGACAACATGATCGTAATGAGAAACATGATAACACATAATCCTGGGTCACACACTCACATCAAGAGGTTTGATGATATATCAACAAAAGATTTGCACAAGAAAAAGCGGTCCTGATCAGTCTATCTAAGTTCTGCCACCTTCCAGAGAACTATAAACTACACGTAGTGAAGGCCAAGATGATATCTGTCCCAACTTACTCTCACCTACACCACCGTTCCTCGCCTCCAAATGGCGCATGCTGGAGTTACAGAGGATACGATTCATCACTAAAGAAAAATACCCCATCAGTGAGAGAAAAAAAACAACAACAATAGCATGAAAGACCAAAAATGAAAGACAGAAAAAACTCGGACAAATCCGACATTTGGCCAACAGTACAAACATGGAACATACATGGTTCCCTCGAAGCCTCAGAGCACTTAGGGAGGATCCAGTCGGTCATCGATGCTCAAACTGAACAAAGTGTTCAGCTTAGCTTAGTGAACCTCCTAAAAAAAAATGAAAGAAAAAAATACAATACGAATACATACACACCCACAGTCTGCCGTGGTTACATAAATAAGACACCAAAAAAACACGCTTCCAAAAAGTTACCCACACATATCAGAACACTTCCACCAGACATCTCCACACACTTCCATTCCCTCTACCATTTTAGACTATCTCCTCCCTTGTCCCGCCTCTTCTTCCTTTCCTCTAACCACCCTATAAAAACAGGGAGGAAGCTGGTGGATTGTCTGATTATCACACGGTGGTGGTGGTGGGGGACGGTGAAGATCTGTAGATGTGAAAGTAAACGAAACAAGGGAAATGAGTGAGGAATGGGAGGTATTTGGGAAATTAGTGCTGGCATGTGCGAGAGAAGTGTGTGGTATGCGATACGTGGGAGGTGGGCAGGTTCGAGATGGGTAGTGATTGGTGAGATGACGAAATAAAATTGCTGGTGAAAGAGAAGAGAGGGGTGTGTGGTGGGTACCCACAGAGAAAAGTGTAGGAGTTCAAGGGGAAGCCACGGGGTCGAAAAAGAGGGCAAAAGGGAGTGGCGGTGAGAGATTATCAGTAAACTTCAGGAAAAATTAAATGATTTGGAAAGTTGTAAGTGAGAAAAACAAGAGAACAAATGGGAACATCAGCGAAGGGTAAACTTGGGAAGTGGCAACAGGTAGTCATGGAGAGTGGTCGAGTGAAGAGAGAAGAGGTGGCGAAAGACTTGCAAATGATAAAATGTGGCAAGGCGACTGAAAAGGGGTTGACTGTATTGTTTTGTAGTTAGCTAGAATTTTCGGTGTGTAATGGAGGAGGGGCGAGTATGCAGTCTGTAGGGTGTGATGGCGCCTGGCAATTGTTTGCTTATGATACAGCACTAGTGGCAAATTCGAGTGAGAAACCGTAGATTTTAGTGTCTGAGTTTGTGAGTGTGTGTGAAAGGAGGAACATTAAAGCAAATGCGTACAAAAGCAAGGTTTTAGGTTCAGCAGGATTGAGGGACGGGTTAGCCTGGGGTGTGAGCATGAATGAAGAAAACTTGGACGAAGTGGGGCGTTTCTGAGACCTGGGAGTGGATATGGCAGCGAATGGAACAATGACTGAGTTGCTTCCTACAGTGGCTGGTGTTCCCTACAGTGGCTTTGGTGCTTCCTACAGTGGATGAGGTGCTTCCTACAGTGGCAAAGGCGCTTCCTACAGTAGCTGAGGTGCTTCCTACAGTGGCACAGGTGCTTCTTACAGTGACTAAGGGGCTTCCTACAGTGGCTAAGGGGCTTCCTACAGTGGCTAAGGGGCTTCCTACAGTGGCTGAGGTGCTTCCTACAACGGCTGAGGTGCTTCCTACAGTGTCGAGCTGCAACACGTTACTTGAGGGTTGGATTAGATCCGTCCAGCTGTTGCTTTTAGTCGCGTTTTGATTCCTTGTTAGTGGTGACGAGCAGGTTGCCTGCTGTAGTGACAGAAGCAGGTTGCCTGCTGTAGTGACTGGAGCAGGTTGCCTGCTGTAGTGACTGGGTCAGATTGCTTGTTGTAGTGACTGGAGCAGGTTGTCTGCATGTAACAGTAATTTCGGCTCTCAATATTTCCAATCTTGCCTCTCAGGATTTACGATTGGCTGTTCCTTGTACTGTATAGTCTTCCCGTTATGAATCAATACTCAATCTGTCGTCAGACTGAAATCAAATTGGACGGCAGTGCCTGCGTGCAGTGGGTCACACAGTTGCCTTCCCATCTCGTATATGAACCAGCGGATAGTCGGTAGGAGTCCTCGCTCCCTCATCATCCATCGCTGGGTCCAGGCGTGGTGCCACCCCAACTGTGTATGGACAGGCAACCTACTGTGTACAGTCAACCCACTATGTACAGTTAATTCCCTATGTACAGCCAACCCGCTATGTATAGTCAACCCACTATGTACAATCAATCCACTAAACACAGTTAACCCACTATGTATTGGTAACCCACTATATACAATCATTGTACTATGTACAGTCAACCCACTATATACAGTCATCCCACTATATACAGTCAATCCACTATGTACAGTCAACCCACTATGTACAGCCAACCTAATGAGTAGAGATAACCCATTGAGTACTGACAACCCACTGTGTACGGACAACCCACTATGTGCAGACGACCCACTTCATATAACCAACGCACTGTGTATAGACAACCCACTGTAACTAAATATCCTGGAACTTTATATATATAACAACTCTCAAGGCAGCTTGAGAAAATCCTCAATTATAGTTATGGTATACGGACAAACAGTATTTATGGATCTGCAGAAGGCATATGGTAGAGTTGATAGAGATGCTCTGTGGAAGGTATTAAGAATATATGAGGTAAATTGCTAGATGCAGGGAAAAGCTTTTATCAAGGATGTAAGGCATGTGTACGAGATGGAAGAGAGGAAAGTGATTGGTTCCAAGTGAATGTCGGTTAGCAGCAGGGGTGCGTGATGTCTCCATGGTTGTTTAATTTGTTTATGGATGGGGTTCTTAGGGAAGTGAATGCAAGAGTTTCAGAGAGAAGGGCAAGTATGTAGTCTGTCGTGGATGAGAGGGCTTGGGAAGTGAGTCAGTTGTTGTTCGCTGATGATACAGCGCTGGTGGCTGATTCGGGTGAGAAACTGCAAAAGTTGGTGACTGTGTTTGGTAAAGTGTGTGAAAGAAGAAAGCTGAGAGTAAATGTGAATAAGAGCAAGGTTATTAGGTTCAGTACGGTTAAGAGACAAGTAAATTGGGAGGTAAGTTTGAATGCAGAAAAACTGGAAGAAGTGAAGTGTTTTAGATATCTGGGAGTGGGTTTGGCAGCGGATGGAACCATGGAAGCGGAAGTGAGTCACAGGGTGGGGAAGGGGGCGAAGGTTCTCGAAGCGCTGAAGAATGTGGAAGGACAGAACGTTATCTCGGAGAGCAAAAATGGGTATGTTTGAGGGAATAGTGGTACCAACAATATCATATAGATGCGAGGCATGAACTTTAGATAGGGTTGTGCGCAGGAGGGTGGATGTGTTGGAAATGAGATGTCTGAGGACAAAATGTGATGTTAGGTGGTTTAATCGAGTAAGTAATGAAAGGGTAAGAGAGATGTGTGGTAGTAGAAAGTGTGGATGAGAGACCAGAATAGGGTGTATTGAAATGGTTTGGTAACATGGAGAGAATGAGTGAGGAAAGATTGACAAAGAGGATACATGTGTCAGAGGTGGAGGGAACGAGGAGAAGTGAGAGACCAAATAGGAGGTGGAAGGATGGAGTGAGAAAGATTTTGAGCGATCGGGACCTAAACATACAGGAGGTTGAAAAGCGTGCAAGGGATAGTGAATTGGAACAATGTGGTATACCGGGGTCGACGCGCTGTCGACGGATTGAACTAGGGCATGAAAAGCGTATGGGGTAAACCGTGGAAAGTTTTGTGGGGCCTAGATGTGGAAAGTGAGCTGTAGTTTCGGTGGATTATACATGACAGCTAGAGACTGAATGTGAAAGAATGTGGCCTTTCTTGTCTTCCTAGCGTTACCTCGAGCGTGCGCGGGGGAAGGGTAGTGCCATTTCATGTGTGGCGAGGTGGCGACGAGATAGATGAAGGCAGCAAGTATGAATATGTACGTGTGTATATGCGTATGTCTCTGTATATGTATGCATACGTTGAAATGTATAGGTATGTATATGTGCGTGTGTGGGCGTTTATGTATATACATATGTATGTGGGTGGGTTGGGCCATTCTAGCGCCTGTTTCCTTGCGCTACTTCATTAACGCGGGAGACATCGACAAAGTATAATAAAAATTATATATATATATATATATATATATATATATATATATATATATATATATATATATATATATATATATACATACTCGGTGTAAATCCATCCAAACCACTCCATAACTAGCCACCAACTTTCAAGTATATGTATATGTAACACATGTATATACATACACGTCAACACACGCACCTATACATACCTATACATTTCAACGTATACATACATATACACACACAGACATATACATATGTACACATTTCCATAATTCATACTTGCTGTCCTTAATCATTCCCGTCGCCACCCCGCCACACGTGAAATGACAACCCCCTCCCCCCGCATGTGCGCGAGGTAGCGCGGAGAAAAGACAACAAAGGCTCCATTCGTTCATACTCAGTCTCTAGCTGTCATGTATAATGCACCGATACCACAGCTCCCTTTCCACATCCAGGCCCCACAAAACTTTCCATGGTTTACCCCAGACGCTTCACATGCCCTAATTCAATCTATTGACGGCACGTCGACCCCGGTATACCACATCGTTCCAATTCACTCTCTTCCTTGCAAGCCTTTCACTCTCTTGCATGTTTAGACCCCGATCGCTCAAAAGTTTTTCACTCCATCCTTCCACCTCCAACTTGGTCTCCCACTTCTCGTTCCCTCCACCTCTGACACATATATCCTCTTTGTCAATCATTCCTCACTCGTTCTCCCCAAGTGACCAAACCATTTCAAAACACCCTTTTCTGCTCTCTCAACCACACTCTTTTTATTACCACACATCTCTCTTACCCTTTCATTACTTACTCTATCAAACTACCTGACACCAAACACTGTCCTCAAACAGCTCATTTCCAACACATCCACACTCCTCCACACAACTCTATCTATAGACCACGCCTCGCAACCATTTAACATTGTTGGAACCACTATTCCTTCAAACATACCCATTTTTGCTTTCCGAGATAATGTTCTCGCCTTCCACACATCTTTCAACGCTCCCAGAACCTTCGCCCCCTCCTTACCCTGTGATTCACTTCTGCTTCCATGGTTCCATCCGCTGCCAAATCCACCCCCAAGATATCTAAAGCACTTCACTTCCTCCAGTTTTTCTCCATTCAAACTTACCTCCCAATTGACTTGTCCCTCAACCCTACTGTACATAATAACCTTGCTCTTATTCACATTTACTCTCAGCTTTCCTCTTTCTTACACTTTACCAAACTCAGTCACCAGCTTTTGCAGTTTCTCACCCGAGTCAGCCACCACCGATGTATCATCAGCAAACAACAGCTGACTCATTTCCCAAGCCCTCTCATCCAAAACAGACTGCATACTTGCCCCTCTCTCCAAAACTCTTGCATTCACCTCCCTAACCCCATCCATAAACAAATTAAACAACCATGGAGAAATCACGCCCCCTGCCGCAAACTGACATTTCACTGAGAACCAATCACTTTCCTCTCTTCCTACTCGTACATATGCCTTACATCCTCGATAAAAACTTTTCACTGCTTCTAGCAACTTGCCTCCCACACCATACATTCTTAATACCTTCCATAGAGCATCTCTATCAACTCTATCATATGCCTTCTCCAGATCCATAAATGCTACATACAAATCCATTTGCTTTTCTAAGTATTTCTCACATACATTTTTCAAAGCAAACACCTGATCCACACGTCTTCTCCCACTTCTGAAACCACACTGCTCTTCCCCAATCTGATGTTCTGCACATGCTGTCACCTTCTCGATCAATACCCTCTCAATACAATTTCCCAGGAATACTCAACAAACTTATACCTCTGTAATTCGAGCACTCACTTTTATCCCCTTTACCTTTGGACAATAGCACTATGCATACATTCCGCTAATTCTCAAGTACCTCACCATGAGTCATACATACATTAAATATCCTTACCAACCTGTCAACAACACAGTCACCCCCCCCCTCTTTTTTTTTAATAAATGCCACTGCAATACCATCCAAAACAGCTGCCTTGCCGGCTTTCATCTTCCGCAAAGCTTTTACTACTTCTTGTGTTTACCAAATCATTCTTCCTAACCGTCTCACTTCGCACACCACCTCAACCAAAACACCCAATATCTGCCACTCTGGGCATGAGAAGAAAGATCATAAGAGGCAAGTTTTTTAGAAGTAGCTGAGAGAGTGTGTTAGTAGTTTTGATGCACGAGACCGAGTTATAGTGATGGGTGAGTTAAATGCAGAGGTGAGTAATGTGGCAGTTGAGGGAATAATTGGTGTACATCAGGTGTTCAGTGTTGTAAATGGAAATGGTAAAGAGCTTGTAGACTTGTGTGCTGAAAAAGGACTGGTGATTGGGAGTACCTGGTTTAAAAAGAGAGATATACATAAGTATACGTATGTAAGTACGAGAGATGGCCAGAGAGCGTTATTGAATTACGTGTTAATTCATAACCGTGTGAAAGAGAGACTTTTGGATGTTAATTTGCTGAGAGGGGCAACTGGAGGGATGTCAGATCATTATCTTATGGAGGCGGTGAAGATTTGTTGAGGATTTCAGAAAAGAAGAGAGAATGTTGCGGTGAAGAGAGTGGTGAGAGTAAGAGAGCTTGGGAAGGAGACTTGTGTGAAGAAGTACCAAGAGAGACTGAGTGCAGAATGGAAAAAGGTGAGAGCAAAAGATGTAAGGGGAGTGGGGATGAAATGGGATGTATTTAGGGAAGTAGTGATGGCATGCGCAAAAGATGCTTGCGGCATGAGAAGCATGGGAGGTGGACAGATTAGAAAGAGTAGAGAGTGGTGGGTGAAGTAAGATTATTAATGAAAGAGAAGACAAAGGCATTTGGACGATTTTTGCATGGAAATAGTGCAAATGAGTGGGATATGTATAAAAGAAAGAGGCAGGAGGTCAAGAGAAAAGTGCAAGAGGTGAAAAAGAGGGCAAATGAGAGTTGGGGTGAGAGAGTATTATTAAATTTTAGGGAGAATAAAAAGATGTTTTGGGAGGAGGTAAATAAAGTGCGTAAGACAAGAGAACAAATGGGAACATCGGTGAAGGGGGGTAATGGGGAGGTAGTGGTGGTGATATGAGAAGGAGATAGAGTGAGTATTTTGAAAGTTTGTTGAATGTGTTACATGATAGAGTGGCAGATATAGGGTGTTTTGGTCTAGGTGGTGTGCGAAGTGAGAGGGTTAGGGAGAATGATTTGGTAAACAGAGAAGACGTAGTGAAAGCTTTGCGGAAGATGAAAGCCAGTAAGGCGGCTGGTTGGGATGGTATTGCAGTAGAACTTATTAAAAAAGGGGGTGACTGTGTTGTTGACTGGTTGGTAAGGATATCTAATGTATGTATGGCTCATGGTGAGGTGCCTGATGACCGGCGAAATGCATGCATAGTGCCATTGTACAAAGGCAAAGGGGATAAAGGTGAGTGTTCAAATGTTGAGTATTCCTGGGAAATTATATGGGAGGGTATTGATTGAGACGGTCAAGGCATGTACAGAGCATGATTGGGGAAGAGCAGTGTGGTTTTAGAAGTGGTAGAGGATGTGTGGCTCTGGTGTTTGCTTTGAAGAGTGTATGTGAGAACTACTTAGAAAAACAAATGGATTTGTATGTAGTATTTATGGGTCTGGAGAAGGCATATGATAGAGTTGATAGAGATGCTCTGTGGAAGGTATTAAGAATATATGGTGTGGGAGGCAAGTTGCTAGAAGCAGTGAAAAGTTTTTATCGAGGATGTAAGGCTTGTGTACGAGTAGGAAGAGAGGAAAGTGATTGGTTCTTAGTGAATGTCGGTTTGCGGCAGGAGTGCGTGATGTCTCCATGGTTGTTTAATTTGTTTATGGATGGGGTTGTTAGAGAGGTGAATGCAAGAGTTTTGGAGAGAGGGGCAAGTATGCAGTCTGTTGTGGATGAGAGCTTGGGAAGCGAGTCAGTTGCTGTTCGCTGATAATACAGCGCTGGTGGCTGATTCGGGTAAGAAACTGCAGAAGCTGGTGACTGAGTTTGTTAAAGTGTGTGAAAGAAGAAAGCCGAGAGTAAGTGTGAATAAGACCAAGTTTATTAGGTACAGTAGTGCTGAGGGACAAGTCAATTGGGAGATATGTTTGAATGGAGAGAAACTGGAGGAGATGAAGTGTTTTAGATAACTGGGAGTGGATTTGGCAGCGGATGGAACCATGGAAGCGGAAGTGAGTCACAAGGTGGGGAAGGGGGCAAGTATGCAGTCTGTTGTGGATGAGAGCTTGGGAAGCGAGTCAGTTGCTGTTCGCTGATAATACAGCGCTGGTGGCTGATTCGGGTAAGAAACTGCAGAAGCTGGTGACTGAGTTTGTTAAAGAGTGTGAAAGAAGAAAGCCGAGAGTAAATGTGAATAAGAGCAAGTTTATTAGGTACAGTAGTGTTGAGGGACAAGTCAATTGGGAGATATGTTTGAATGGAGAGAAACTGGAGGAGATGAAGTGTTTTAGATAACTGGGAGTGGATTTGGCAGCGGATGGAACCATGGAAGCGGAAGTGAGTCACAAGGTGGGGAAGGGGGCAAAAGTTCCGGGAGCGTTGAAAAATGTGTGGAAGGCGTGAACATTGTCTCGGAAAGTAAAAATGGGTATGTTTGAAGGAATAGTGGTTCCAACAATACTATATGGTTGCGAGGCGTGGGTTATAGATAGAGTTATGCGTAGGAGGGTCGATGTCTTGGAAATGAGATGTTTGAGGACAATATGTGGTGTGAGGTGGTTTGATTAAGTAATGAAAGGGCAAGAGAGGTGTGTGGTAATAAAAAGAGTGTGTTTGAGAGAGCAGAAGAGGTTGTTTTGAAATGGCTTGGTCACATGGAGAGACTGAGTGAGGAAAGATTGACAAAGAGGATATGTGTCAGAGGTGGAGGGAACGAGAAGTGGGAGACCAAATTGGAGGTGGAAGGATGGAGTGAAAAAGATTTTGAGTGATCGGGGCCTGAACATGCAGGAGGGTGAAAAACGTGCAAGGAATAGAGTGAATTGGAACGATGTGGTATACCTAGATCGACGTGCTGTCAATGGATTGAACCAGGTCACGTGAAGCGTCCGGGGTAAACCATGGAAATATTTTGTGGTGCCTGGATGTGGAAAGGGAGCTGTGGTTTCGGTGCATTATACATGACAGTTAGAGACTAAGTGTGAACGAATGTGGCCCTTGTTGTCTTTTCCTAGCGCTACCTTGCGCTCTTGCAGCGGGAGGGAGCTTGTCATTTAATGTGTGGCGGGGTAGCGACGAGAATAAATAAAGGTAGCAAGTATGAATTATGAACATGTGTATATATGTATATGTATGTATACGTTCAAATATATAGGTATGTATATGTGCGGGTGTGGACGTGTATGTACATACATGTGTATGTGGGTGGGTTGGGCCATACTTTCGCCTGTTTCCTTGCGCTACCTCGCTAACGCGGGAGAAAGCGACAAAGTAAAATAAAAAAAATAATATATATATATATATATATATATATATATATATATATATATATATATATATATATATATATATATCCTTACGCTACCTCGCAAACGCGGGAGACAGCGACAAAGTATAAAAAAATAAAAAATAAAAAAAAAAATATATATAATTCATCTATCATAATTAATCACTGTTTCCCGCGTCAGCAACGTAGCGCCAGAAAGCACACGAAGAATGGCTCATCCACTCATTTACACATACATACGTAAACACCCATACACGAATATATACAAACATATGCATATCAACATATACATACATATAAATACAGATAAATGCATACATACACATGTATATATTCACAATTGCTTGCATTCATCTATTCTCGTCGCTACCCCGCCACACAGGAACTAGTCCCCCCCCCCCACCCCTTCAATTTTCAGCGAGGTAGCCCCAGGAAAAGACAACAAAGGCCACACTCGTTCACACTCAGTCTAGCTGTCATGTGTAGTGCATCGAAACACAGCTCCCTTTCTACATCCAGGCCCCACACACCTTTCCATGGTTTACCCCAGACGCTTCCCATGCCCTGGTTCAATCCATTGAAAGCACGTCGACCGTGTTATACCACATCATTTCAATTCACTCTATCCCCTGCACGCCTTTCACCCTCCTGTATGTTCAGGCCCCGTTCACTCAAAATCTTTTTCACTCCATCCTTCCATCTCAATTTGGTCTCCCACTTCTCCTTGTTCCCTCTACCTCTGACACATATATCCTCTTTGTCAATCTTTCCTCACTCATTATTTCCATATGTCCAAACTATTTAAACACACCCTCTTCTGCTCTCTCAACCACACTCATTCTATTACCACACGTCTCTCTTACCCTCTCATTACTTACTCGATCAAACTACTTAAAACCAGACATTGTCCTCAAACATTTCATTTCCAACACATCCACCCTCCTCCGTACAACCCTATTTATAGCCCATGCCTCGCAACCATGTAACATTGTTGGAACTACTATTCCTTCAAAAATACCAATTTTTGCTCTCCGAGATAAAATTCTCTCCTTAGACACATTCTTCATCGCTTCCAGAACCTTCGCCCCCTCCCCCACCCTGTGACTCACTTCCGCTTCCATGGTTCCATCCGGTGCTAAGTCCAGTCCCAGATATCTAAAACACTTCACTTACCCAAATTTTTCTACATTCAAACTTATATCCCAATTAACTTGCCTCTCAACCCTACTGAGCCTAATAACCTTGCTCTCATTCACATTTACTCTCAACTTTCTCTTTTCACACACTTTATCCAAACTTAGTCACCGACCTCTGCAGTTTCTCACCCAAATCAGCCACTAGAGCTGTATCATCAGCGAACAACAACTGACTCACTTTCCAGACCCTCTCATCCACAACAGACTGCACACTCGCCCCTTTCTCCAAAATTCTTGCATTCACCTCCCTAACAACCTCAACCATAAACAAATTAAACAACCGTGGAGACATCACGCACCCCTGCCGCAAACCGACATTCACTAGGAACCAATCACTTCTCCTCTCTTTCTACTCTTACACATGCCTTACATCCCTGGTAAAAACTTTTCACTGCTTCTAGAAACTTACCTCCCACGCCATATACCCTTAAAACCTCCCACAAAGCATCTCTATCACCCCTATCATATGCCTTCTCCAGATCCATAAATGCTACATACAAACCCATCTGTTTTTCTAAGTATGTCTCACATACATTCTTCAAAGCAAACACCTGATCCACACATCCTCTACCACTTCAGAAACCACACTGCTCTTCCCCAGTCTGATGCTCTGTACATGTATTTACCGATCTCAGTCAATAACCTCCCATATAATTTCCCAGGAATACTTAACAAAACGTATACCTCTGTAATTTGAACATTCACCTTTATCCCCTTTGCCTTTGTACAATGGCACCATGCATGCATTCCGCCAATCCTCAGGCACTTTAACGTGATCCATACATACACTGAATACCCTTACCAACCAATCAACAACACAGTTACCTTTTTTTTAATA
Organism: Panulirus ornatus; assembly: GCF_036320965.1. Classification (NCBI taxonomy): domain Eukaryota; kingdom Metazoa; phylum Arthropoda; class Malacostraca; order Decapoda; family Palinuridae; genus Panulirus; species Panulirus ornatus. The sequence continues at coordinate 25,496,106 of NC_092240.1, forward strand.
AATTCCTCTGTAATACCATCCAACACGCCGCCTTGCCGGATTTCATCTTCTGCAAAGCTTTCACTACCTCTTCTCTGTTTACCAAACCATTCTCCCTGACCCTCTCACTTCGCACACCACCCCGACTAAAACATCCTATATCTGCCACTGTATCATCAAACACATTCAACAAACCTTCAAAATATTCATTCCATCTTCTCACTTCATCACTACTTGTTATTACCTCCCCACTTGCCCCCTTCACCGATGTTCCCATTTGGTCTCTTGTCTTACGCACGTTATTTACCTCCTTCCAAATCTATTCATTATCTCTAGAATTTAATGATACTCTATCACCCCAACTCTCATTTGCCCTCTTTTCACCTCTTGCACCTTTCTCTTGACTTCCTGCCGCTTTTTTTTTTTTTTTAAATCTCCCAGTAATTTGCACTACTTCCCTGCAAGTATCGTCCAAACTCACTCTCTCTTCTCTTTCACTAACAACCTTATTTCTTCATCCCACCATTCACTACCCTTCGTCATCAGCCCTTTGTAATCTTACTGAATCTTTCGAGTTGTCTAACGTCTCTTCTTCATGGGAAGGATCTGTATGACTCTTCCATGGGTTATCATGAGCCCTGGAAGCATTTTAAACATCTTCCTCTCCAGCCATGTACACACATACGTCTCACAACTTTAAAAAATGAGAAAGACTCTTATAGAGAAAAATAAGTTATACGATCACTTTTACATAATATGTTCACGAGAGGAACTGCAACTAAATGTCAACTATCAGCAAAAGCACGGAAACTCCCGTGAACGTTCAGGTGTCAGCAAGCACGGGAACCCTCGGAAACGTTCACATATCAGCAAACACGGGAACCCTCGGAAACGTTCTCATATCAGCAAGCACGGGACCTCGGAAACGTTCACATATCAGCAAGCACGGGACCTCGGAAACGTTCACATATCAGCAAGCACGGGACCTCGGAAACGTTCAGATGTCAGCAAGCAAGGGAACCCTCAGGAACATTCAGATGTCAGCAAGCACGGGAACCCTCGGAAACGTTCACATGTCAGCAGGCACGGGAACCCTCGGAAACGTTCAGATGTCAGCAAGCACGGGACCTCGGAAACGTTCAGATGTCAGCAAGCACGGGACCTCGGAAACGTTCACATGTCAGCAAGCACGGGACCTCGGAAACGTTCGCATGTCAGCAAGCACGGGAACCCTCGGAAACGTTCAGATGTCAGCAAGCACAGGAACCCTCATGAAACGTTCGCATGTCAGCAAGCACGGGAACCCTCGAGAATGAATAACAGACTTCTTACGCATTCATGAAAAGGGTTTGTCCGTAATGTATCCCAGTGAAAAGATAATGAAGGAAACTGCTAATAAATGAAAGAATAATCAGTTCATCATTTACCGGTGGTGACACATCAGGAGAATAACAACCCTTGGAAAGCACTTGCTTGTTACATCTAATTTCCAGTATTTAAATCTCTCTCTCTCTGTCTCTCTCTCTCTCTCTCTCTCTCTCTCTCTCTCTCTCTCTCTCTCTCTCTCTCTCTCGTTGTCATCATTCCTGACTTACTACGACTCGCGAATGGGTTATCTTTAGTATTCATAACAATACAGTAATCTCAGTGTTTAGGAAATACATCCCATGAAGGTGACAAGTTCCAGCAGCCCATGGAGAGATGTGGGTCTTCAATACACACACACACACACACACACACACATACACACACACACACACATACACACACACACACACACAGATGTGTGGTAATAAAAAGAGTGTGGTTGAGAGAGCAGAAGAGGGTGTTTTGAAATGGTTTGGTCACATGGAGAGAATGAGTGAGGAAAGATTGACAAAGAGGATATATGTGTCAGAGGTGGAGGGAACGAGAAGTGGGAGACCAAATTAGAGGTGGAAAGATGGGGTGAAAAAGATTCTGAGTGATCGGGGCCTGAACATGCAGGAGGCTAAAAGGCGTGCAAGGAATAGAGTGAATTGGAACGATGTGGTATACCGGGGTTGACGTGCTGTTAATGGATTGAACCAGGGTATGTAAAGCGTCTGGAGTAAACCATGGAAAGTTTTGTGGGGCCTGGATATGGAAAGGGAGCTGTGGTTTCGGTGCATTATTACATGACAGCTAGAGACTGAGTGTGAACGAATGGGGCCTTTGTTGTCTTTTCCTAGCGCTACCTCGCGCACATGTGGGGGGAGGGGGTAGTCATTTCATGTGCGGCGGGGTGGCGACGAGAATGAATAAGGGCAGACAGTATGAATTATGTACATGTGTATGTATGTATACGTCTGTGTGTGTATATATATATATATATGTATACGTTGAGATGTATAGGTATGTATATATGCGTGTGTGGACATGTATGTATATACTTGTGTATGTGGGTGGGTTGGGCCATTCTTTCGTCTGTTTCCATGCGCTACCTCGCTAAAGCGGGAGACAGCGACAAAGTAAAATAAATGAATAAATAAATATACATATATATATATATATATATATATATATATATATATATATATATATATATATATATATATATATATATATATATATATTATTATTATTATTATTATTATTATTATTATTATTATTATACTTTGTCGCTGTCTCCCGCGTTTGCGAGGTAGCGCAAGGAAACAGACGAAAGAAATGGCCCCCCCCCCCATACACATGTATATACATACGTCCACACACGCAAATATACATACCTACACAGCTTTCCATGGTTTACCCCAGACGCTTCACATGCTTTGATTCAATCCACTGACAGCACGTCAACCCCGGTATACCACATCGCTCCAATTCACTCTATTCCTTGCACGCCTTTCACCCTCCTGCATGTTCAGGCCCCGATCACACAAAATCTTTTTCACTCCACCTTTCCACCTCCAATTTGGTCTCCCTCTTATCCTCGTTCCCTCCACCTCCGACACATATATCCTCTTGGTCAATCTTTCCTCACTCATTCTCTCCATGTGCCCAAACCACTCCAAAACACCCTCTTCTGCTCTCTCAACCACGCTCTTTTTATTTCCACACATCTCTCTTACCCTTACGTTACTCACTCGATTAAACGACCTCACACCACACATTGTCCTCAAACATCTCATTTCCAGCACATCCATCCTCCTGCGCACAACTCTATCCATAGCCCACGCCTCGCAACCATACAACATTGTTGGAACCACTATTCCTTCAAACATACCCATTTTTGCTTTCCGAGATAATGTTCTCGACTTCCACACATTCTTCAAGGCCCCCAGAATTTTCGCCCCCTCCCCCACCCTATGATCCACTTCCGCTTCCATGGTTCCATCCGCTGCCAGATCCACTCCCAGATATCTAAAACACTTCACTTCCTCCAGTTTTTCTCCATTCAAACTCACCTCCCAATTGACTTGACCCTCAACCCTACTGTACCTAATAACCTTGCTCTTATTCACATTTACTCTTAACTTTCTTCTTCCACACACTTTACCAAACTCAGTCACCAGCTTTTGCAGTTTCTCACATGAATCAGCCACCAGCGCTGTATCATCAGCGAACAACAACTGACTCACTTCCCAAGCTCTCTCATCCCCAACAGACTTCATACTTGCCCCTCTTTCCAAAACTCTTGCATTTACCTCCCTAACCACCCCATCCATAAACAAATTAAACAACCATGGAGACATCACACACCCCTGCCGCAAACCTACATTCACTGAGAACCAATCACTTTCCTCTCTTCCTACACGTACACATGCCTTACATCCTCGATAAAAACTTTTCACTGCTTCTAACAACTTTCCTCCCACACCATATATTCTTAATACCTTCCACAGAGCATCTCTATCAACTCTATCATATGCCTTCTCCAGATCCATAAATGCTACATACAAATCCATTTGCTTTTCTAAGTATTTCTCACATACATTCTTCAAAGCAAACACCTGATCCACACATCCTCTACCACTTCTGAAACCACACTGCTCTTCCCCAATCTGATGCTCTGTACATGCCTTCACCCTCTCAATCAATACCCTCCCATATAATTTGCCAGGAATACTCAACAAACTTATACCTCTGTAATTTGAGCCCTTACTCTTATCCCCTTTGCCTTTGTACAATGGCACTATGCACGCATTCCGCCAATCCTCAGGCACCTCACCATGAGTCATACATACATTAAATAACCTTACCAACCAGTCAACAATACAGTCACCCCCTTTTTTAATAAATTCCACTGCAATACCATCCAAATCTGCTGCCTTGCCGGCTTTCATCTTCCGCAAAGCTTTCACTACCTCTTCTCTGTTTACCAAATCATTTTCCCTAACCCTCTCACTTTGCACACCACCTCGACCAAAACACCCTATATCTGCCACTCTATCATCAAACACATTCAACAAACCTTCAAAATACTTACTCCATCTCCTTCTCACCTCCCCATTTGCGCCCTTCACTGAAGTTCCCATTTGCTCCCTTGTCTTACGCACTTTATTTACCTCCTTCCAGAACATCTTTTTATTCTCCCTAAAATCTAATGATACTCTCTCACCCCAACTCTCATTTGCCCTTTTTTTCACCTCTTGCACCTTTCTCTTGACCTCCTGTCTCTTTCTTTTATACATCTCCCACTCAATTTCATTTTTTCCCTGCAAAAATCGTCCAAATGCCTCTCTCTTCTCTTTCACTAATACTCTTACTTCTTCATCCCACCACTCACTACCCTTTCTAATCAACCCACCTCCCACTCTTCTCATGCCACAAGCATCTTTTGCGCAATCCATCACTGATTCCCTAAATACATCCCATTCCTCCCCCACTCCCCTTACTTCCATTGTTCTCACCTTTTTCCTCACCAGTGTATAGACCTCTACCCAGAGCCCAGGGCTCCTAGCTGAAATACTGCAGGAAAGTCTATCTATAAATGTAGGACCCCGTTTGTTTAGCCTTGAACACGACGGTACAACTCTTGAACACAGTGGTACGACCCCCTGAGTACGAAGGTACAACTCTTGAACACAATGGTACGACCCCCTGAGCACGAAGGTACAACTCTTGAAACACAGTGGAACGATCCTTGAGCACGACGGTACAAACAATAAACACAGTGATGCAATCCTTGAAAACAGCAGTACGACCTCTTCAGCACGGAGACAGAACTCATGGACACAGTGGTACGACCCTTGGAGCACGATGTTACAACCCTTGAACACAGCGGTACGACCTCTTGAGCACCACGGTACAACCCATGAACACAGTGGTGCGACCCCTTGAGTATGACGGTAAAACCTATAAACACTGGTACGACCTTTAAGCACGACGGTACAACCTATAAACACAGCGGTACAACCCCTTGAGCACAACTGTACAACCAATGAACACAGCAGTAAGACCTTTAATTAAGCACGACGGTACAACCCTTGAACATAGCGGTACGACCTCTTGAGCACGATGGTACAACCTATGAACACAGAGGTATGACCTCTTAAGCACGACGGTACAACCTATGGACACAACGGTACGACCTTTAAGCACGGCGGTAAAACCTATGGACACAACGGTACAACCCCTTGAGCACAACTGTACAATCAATGAACACAGCAGTAAGACCTTTAAGCACGACGGTACAACCCTTGAACATAGCGGTACGACCTCTTCATCACGACGGTACAACCTATGAACACAGCGGTACGACCTTTAAGCACGGCGGTAAAACCTATGAACACAGCGGTACGACCTCTTCAGCACGACGGTACAACCTATGAACACAGCGGTACGACCTATTCAGCACGACGGTACAACCTCTGAACGTCGTGATCAAGGGTCGTACCATCATGTTCGAGGGTCGTAACGTCGTAATCAAGGGTAATGGAATATATCAAAAATATAATTAATTCCCTTCCCAATTTTTTTTTTCATGACTGTGTATTCATGGTACTTATATAATATTGTCACATGAATATCACTCATGATACGACGCATTTCATCAACACAGGACTTACACCATTTATAAACGCAATCTTTCATACATGATTTTCATTTATAAGCCGTGTCATAACTGCTTCAGTACTCAATACTTCAAATTCATAAAATTTCACCACGTACACTGTAAACATAAACTGTGTCACAATTCAAGGTGGTATCCAATTAAAGTACACTTAGAGCATTCATGATTTTTTTCCATGGAGGCGGTGGGAGGGAGAATTTCATAACGTAACATTTGAAACTAGACTACATCCTGAAACTATCCTAGTTAACAATCAACTTTTTCCTCTTAATGTCGAAGTCTGAATGAAGCTAACGACTAAGTTCTTTATGGAAACACGGAAACGAAATAACGGTTGTTTTTGAGGTAATGAAAAAAAAACCTAGACTTTTTAAAAGGGGGGTCGAGTCGTTATCTAATATAATCAACACTGAGCTAGAACCAGTGTTCTTGAACATATACAGAAACACCAGACTGATGATAACCCAGCCCGGTGCATCTATACTGACGATCCTCCCGACTCTGCCACTGGGAGGCCAGGCAGTGCTGCCACTGTGATCCAGACCAGTGGTAATAGATGAGAGAAAAATGTTAGAATAAACAACCGAGCATCTACTCTATAAACTGAATTGTTCGCTACACTTATCGCTCTTCAGCAGTCTACGTAGAAATCACTGCCACAGACAGTTTAATTATCTGTGATTCTTTATCTTCACTACTTGTCCTTAACCCTCTGAGATCGAAATGTAACATGCTGGTCTCTGAAGCCAGACACAAATACTCAGACATCATTGCTCAAGGGATTCAAATCAAATTGTTATGGATTCCCTCTCATATTAGCCTCCGTGAGCTTGACAAACTAATGCTTTGGCCAAACTTGCAATTAGTAATGTTGAAAACAACATTGGGTTGTCAATTAAAAGCCTCAAAACTGTAATTAGAAAGGAACTAATTGACCTCTTTGAAGCAAGAAGTCGAGTTCAGATAAGGACAATTAGAAACATTTTCCATCACAGTAAAAAAAAACGTATGTGGAGAAATGGGATCAGCAGTTTACATGATGGTGTAACTGCCACACTAGGGCTAGGCTATAAGTACTAATGGCGCTCTAGCCTATAGTTTGTGGTCAAAGATTTGGACACAAACTAGAACACTGTCTTACACTATGTCTTAGAATGTGAAAAAATAGAGCCATTTAGGATTATATCTAAACAAACCCTACAACGAATGTCACAACACCTTACTGTTAATAACAAGATACCTGAAATTCTAAGTTTGTATCTACTTTTTGTAACTAGTCGGTAAAACTTCTCAAATAAAACTATGTAATGAAATACGAATTGTAACATGTAATATCAACCCACTGCGGTCTGACCCCTCTAATCCTTCTGCGATACCGCTCACAGGAAGGGCATGGGGCGCACAATAATTTTTGCTGGGGTTACCGGCACAAATCAAATCAAAGACTTATGATTGTCGTGGACAGAAACACCTCAACGGCGCGCAGCAGGGAGTTGCCGACAGCCACACACTCAGTAATGATGCAACGTGGGGGTACGATAGGTATACAGTGATTGGGAGCAACAACCAGTTGAAGACAGGTAGACAGTGGTTGGGACCAACAACCAGATCAAGATAGGTAGACTGCGATTGTGAGCAACAACCAGATGAAGATAGGTAGACAGTGATTAGGAGCAACGACCAAATCATTATCTGCAAAGGAAAAAGCTACTGGCAACACTGCTTCGTAAATGATATGATTTACGGAAGTTTGTTAGACCATTATATATAAATATCAAAATATAAGTAACACACAAATCATTAATATCATCATCTATTATTGGGAAGTGGAGATAATTAACCATTAGGGATAATGGGGATGTTGTATAAAGGGTTTTAGATGAAAAAAAAAAAAAAAAAAACTATTTGAGAAACCTAACAATCTTCCATCTAGCGCAACACGACACTTCGTCTAAAGCTTGTGTTTGGTCAGTAAGAGCAGTCGACGCCCCGAGCAAGAGACGGGGGACATCTGAAAGAAGAGGGGTGCAATGTTGCGTCGTCAGAATACAAGCACAACACGCAAATATATTAATAGAATAAAAGAAAACAGGCATCAGAGGACGGGTGAACCCAAGCTAGAGCACAATCCCCACGTGCAAAACGCAAACATGAGAACACGTGATTTAGCGAAAAAGTGTTGGCCTGAATCGCTCACCGGCCTGATACGTGAAAACAAATCTAAACATTTTCATAACACCATTCTTTTTTTCTTTAGTTGTTCATGTGCTTGCATGCAATCGTGTACCTGAAATGCAAGCCAATATGCACTGTAACGCACGAAACAATTTGTTAATTGTAAACATGCCTCTTCGTCTGTAAAGATCGCGTTAATATTTTTTCTTTCCCTCAGTAACTGATGTAGTCCCGATATATGGAAGAAAAAAATACCAAACCGCCTTCAACCCCACGCCTAGCGCGTCCCTTAGACCCGGCTTCTGCAATAACAACCAGTAACACAATTACCAGTGTAATGCATAAATGATTACAGTTTATCTCAAACTAAAAAGCATTTGCCAAATACCGTCTTTTTTTCTCTCTCTCTCTTTTGGAGGAAGGAGGGCCTCAGTTTTCTCAATTGTCAATAATCTAATCTATTTTCTGCAAAGTGAGCAAGATACCATAAATATTCTTACTTCTGTTCTACATCATATACACTGGAATGCAAACAGAAGCATCTGTTTGACGTATTTTTTTCTGCGAAAAAAATAAAACTTTTCCGGTGATTTTTTTTTTCTTTTTTTCACTTAACTCAGTGAGGCTCTTGTCGCCGCCTGGGCCGTTATAAATCTACCGAAATAAGATAAGCACAGTGAAAAGTGAAAATTCCTATCTGCACAGTGTCGGGAGGAAGATCTACATCTTGATAATCTTGTACACTGGTAATGAAAAACAGATTTTCAAAGTATAAACATATCTACTATTTTCTTTCGGGTTTGAGTGGGTCAAACAATAATTCACCAGTGTAAAAATTCGTCTGGGAAAAATCTAATATATTCCTCCTAAAAATGGGTCAACAACAACAACAATAATAATAATAATAATAATAATAATAATAATAATAATAATATGCTCACGAGAAATGTAACTGCTTCTTATGAGTCGTGGGATTATGTGACAATTCAACAATGAAAAAATGATTAATTTTCTTGAACCGGATAACGGACAGGAACTTGTTTACTCCTATTTTTTTGTTTTCAACTTGCGATGAAAATAAAACCGAAACATTGTTTTGGATCTGGGAAAATAAATTGTGCGAACTGATTAAGGGACGAGAGTAAAACGAGATTTGATCGTTGTACGAACTTTCTACAACCACGGTTATCTTACAACCCACAAGAAACGGATACAGTAAATATACAACTCCAACAAAATTATTGCTCTTGCCGACAGTAGTGATGAACCAGTTGCCGAATTAATAGTTCCTGCGTGATACAGTCAAACAAGCACAGAGGAACGGTCGCACACAACACAACGACTCGCTAAATCAACATTTCAAAAAGCCTTAAGCTCCTACAAATCGCGGATAACGGCTGATTTTTGCAAACATTTATCAGTTTGATTTACTATAAACAAAGCAAATCAGACTATATGCAACTTGGGTTCCTATCTTACAAGACGATATTATATAAAGGTACAGAACATGCTACTATCCAAACCGCTTGCCGTGAACAAGCCATTAACGAGATGATGAGATATATACAGTTCTCTTGGCTACTCTGATAAATGAAAAAAAAAAAACTTTTTGCTTAATGGTCATCTACTAAAAGCCGTTATATCCTACAATTAATTCAAGTACTGAATATTACCGGCAACTGATATGTGGTCTGTTTCCAGACGGATATTAAAACATTTCAATCTCTGTTTTATGTCAGGCGATAGTGTCCACCAAAATCCTTAGTTTCATTAATCTTCTTCCTTTTAATATGTAATTCTGTTTACGTAGTTGACAAAATGATAAAACTTGTGGTTAATATGACTAAAATTTCTCTGCGAGTACTCCAGTTGTTCAGCGATTACGATGATGCAAAAGGTTTAATTTCAATCTCCTAATTCATTTTGTCATTTCATACATAATGAAACTGTTGAACAAGTGGCTACTTCTCATCAGTTTTTGTTTAAAAATACATAGATTCCTAATCATTCCATGTTAACGTATCTCGCTCGTTAAGCCCATCATGTCAAAGCTTTAATGTAGTTACAGAATTGGTAAAGTTCTTTACAAAAAGCATGATGTAAATCATCATAATGAACCCTATCAGGCGATGCTTAAATGTTTGAGCTTTCTAACATAATCAGACATAAAACTTACACCGACACACAATTATCTTATTAAGTACAACTGAAAACAATACACAGCGCCTCGTGTCACTCAATTACGGGCACCTGAAATGTTGACATTTAAATCAACATTACTAACTTACTTTTGACTTATCGGCCGCACACGCACCGCCACTTTTATATTCGCCATTACCGCTCCTTCTCTCTCTATCTCTCTAACAGTTATTCACCCTGTATCTTTCCAGTTCACAGCTGAGATCATGGTAGAGGAGTAACAGCGCACATTTCAAGGAGACACAGGACTACACCATCACGTACGGACACAACACACAAACTTCTGGGAAAAACTGATCTGCAGACTAGCTCAACTTGTTGACACGTCAGTTGTTACGTGTTCAATTTTCTATTCATTTAAAAGATTTTCAGAGGGGAAATATTGGTAATTTTTATTACAAATGTGTATGGTATTTCATTAGAATACATTCTTCTTTTTTCAATAACGTAAAATAATTTACCGTTTCTTGAATATTACAATAAACTTATTCAGTAACTAACAACTCCTTTTACCGCCAATTTCTTCGTTCTCTTCTCTCAATAGTTTCTGATACGTTTTCTTTTATGGTTTTATGATAAACTATACCATTAGCGACAATGCCTCAAATAGCAAATTGCACTTGAATAACATTTTGTGTACAAATATAAAGAATATAGCTGATATGCCTAATGTATCAATTCCATAATGACGTATAGTTAAGCTTTTCTAATAACGGCGGGCAAAAATCTACTTAAAGACCTGTTTACATGAAGTCTACTTGGGAGTATATAATGCCTGTTTTGTCTTTTTCACCGAATATACTCAAACCTTATTTCAGAGTTACTTAAAGCTTTCATTTTCGTAATCTGAATTATACAGCTACATCACTATAGCTCACTTAAAAATTTCATTTACCTAGGGATTTTACTTCAATTGCGTGTATATGCAAACTAAATGAATATCAAAAAAGAAAATAGTGAACTAAGAATTCAACGTGCTCACAAATTTGAATTGTTTCCCCTCGATTTTGTTCTCCACTGTCATGAATTCATTTTAAGGAGGTAGAATGTACGAGGAGAGATTGCTTATCTGGGAAGACTATCGATGTAAGATGTATTTCTATCAAGAAATGAAGAAACCTTATGTCATTACGAGTATATTTTTTTACTCGTTATCACTCTTACTGCATGTTTACTCGCACACACACACACACATATATATATATATATATATATATATATATATATATATATATATATATATATATATATATATATATATATATATATATATATATATATATTTTTTTTTTTTTTTTCATACTATTCGCCATTTCCCGCGGTAGCGAGGTAGCTTTAGGAACAGAGGACTGAGCCTTTGAGGGAAATCCCCACTTGGCCCCCATCTCTGTTCCTTCCTTTGGAAAATCAAAAATGAGAGGGGAGGATTTCCAGCCCCCCGCTCCCTTCCCTTTTAGTCGCCTTTTACGACACGCAGGGAATACATGGGAAGTATTCTTTCTCCCCTATCCCCAGGGATATATATATATATATATATATATATATATATATATATATATATATATATATATATATATATCCCTGGGGATAGGGGAGAAAGAATACTTCCCACGTATTCCCTGCGTGTCGTAGAAGGCGACTAAAAGGGGAGGGAGCGGGTGGCTGGAAATCCTCCCCTCTCGTTTTTTTTTTTTTCTTTAATTTTCCAAAAGAAAGGAACAGAGAAGGGGGCCAGGTGAGGATTTTCCCTCTAAGGCCCAGTCCTCTGTTCTTAACGCTACCTCGCAAATGCGGGAAATGGCGAATCGTATGAATGAAATGAATGAATGATATATACCGCAATCATAGCCTAGCGGTAACACTCCCGCCTGTTGCATAGGGCTGTCGGGTTCGATCCTAGCTGTTGAAGGTTTATATGTTCTATGAAGGTGCGCGTTCATACGCACTTTGTTCATATATATATATTTTTTTTTTTTTATTATACTTTGTCGCTGTCTCCCGCGTTTGCGAGGTAGCGCAAGGAAACAGACGAAAGAAGTGGCCCAACCGCCCCCCCCCCCCATACACATGTATATACATACGTCCACACACGCAAATATACATACCTACACAGCTTTCCATGGTTTACCCCAGACGCTTCACATGCCTTGATTCAATCCACTGACAGCACGTCAACCCCGGTATACCACATCGCTCCAATTCACTCTATTCCTTGCCCTCCTTTCACCCTCCTGCATGTTCAGGCCCCGATCACACAAAATCTTTTTCACTCCATCTTTCCACCTCCAATTTGGTCTCCCTCTTCTCCTCGTTCCCTCCACCTCCGACACATATATCCTCTTGGTCAATCTTTCCCCACTCATTCTCTCCATGTGCCCAAACCACTTCAAAACACCCTCTTCTGCTCTCTCAACCACGCTCTTTTTATTTCCACACATCTCTCTTACCCTTACGTTACTCACTCGATCAAACCACCTCACACCACACATTGTCCTCAAACATCTCATTTCCAGCACATCCATCCTCCTGCGCACAACTCTATCCATAGCCCACGCCTCGCAACCATACAACATTGTTGGAACCACTATTCCTTCAAACATACCCATTTTTGCTTTCCGAGATAATGTTCTCGACTTCCACACATTCTTCAAGGCCCCCAGAATTTTCGCCCCCTCCCCCACCCTATGATCCACTTCCGCTTCCATGGTTCCATCCGCTGCCAGATCCACTCCCAGATATCTAAAACACTTCACTTCCTCCAGTTTTTCTCCATTCAAACTCACCTCCCAATTGACTTGACCCTCAACCCTACTGTACCTAATAACCTTGCTCTTATTCACATTTACTCTTAACTTTCTTCTTCCACACACTTTACCAAACTCAGTCACCAGCTTCTGCAGTTTCTCACATGAATCAGCCACCAGCGCTGTATCATCAGCGAACAACAACTGACTCACTTCCCAAGCTCTCTCATCCCCAACAGACTTCATACTTGCCCCTCTTTCCAAAACTCTTGCATTTACCTCCCTAACCACCCCATCCATAAACAAATTAAACAACCATGGAGACATCACACACCCCTGCCGCAAACCTACATTCACTGAGAACCAATCACTTTCCTCTCTTCCTACACGTACACATGCCTTACATCCTCGATAAAAACTTTTCACTGCTTCTAACAACTTTCCTCCCACACCATATATTCTTAATACCTTCCACAGAGTATCTCTATCAACTCTATCATATGCCTTCTCCAGATCCATAAATGCTACATACAAATCCATTTGCTTTTCTAAGTATTTCTCACATACATTCTTCAAAGCAAACACCTGATCCACACATCCTCTACCACTTCTGAAACCACACTGCTCTTCCCCAATCTGATGCTCTGTACATGCCTTCACCCTCTCAATCAATACCCTCCCATATAATTTACCAGGAATACTCAACAAACTTATACCTCTGTAATTTGAGCACTCACTCTTATCCCCTTTGCCTTTGTACAATGGCACTATGCACGCATTCCGCCAATCCTCAGGCACCTCACCATGAGTCATACATACATTAAATAACCTTACCAACCAGTCAACAATACAGTCACCCCCTTTTTTAATAAATTCCACTGCAATACCATCCAAACCTGCTGCCTTGCCGGCTTTCATCTTCCGCAAAGCTTTCACTACCTCTTCTCTGTTTACCAAATCATTTTCCCTAACCCTCTCACTTTGCACACCACCTCGACCAAAACACCCTATATCTGCCACTCTATCATCAAACACATTCAACAAACCTTCAAAATACTCACTCCATCTCCTTCTCACATCACCACTACTTGTTATCACCTCCCCATTTGCGCCCTTCACTGAAGTTCCCATTTGCTCCCTTGTCTTACGCACTTTATTTACCTCCTTCCAGAACATCTTTTTATTCTCCCTAAAATTTAATGATACTCTCTCACCCCAACTCTCATTTGCCCTCTTTTTCACCTCTTGCACCTTTCTCTTGACCTCCTGTCTCTTTCTTTTATACATCTCCCACTCAATTGCATTTTTTCCCTGCAAAAATCGTCCAAATGCCTCTCTCTTCTCTTTCACTAATACTCTTACTTCTTCATCCCACAACTCACTACCCTTTCTAATCAACCCACCTCCCACTCTTCTCATGCCACAAGCATCTTTTGCGCAATCCATCACTGATTCCCTAAATACATCCCATTCCTCCCCCACTCCCCTTACTTCCATTGTTCTCACCTTTTTCCATTCTGTACTCAGTCTCTCCTGGTACTTCCTCACACAGGTCTCCTTCCCAAGCTCACTTACTCTCACCACCCTCTTCATCCCAACATTCACTCTTCTTTTCTGAAAACCCATACAAATCTTCACCTTAGCCTCCACAAGATAATGATCAGACATCCCTCCAGTTGCACCTCTCAGCACATTAACATCCAAAAGTCTCTCTTTCGCACGCCTGTCAATTAACACGTAATCCAATAACGCTCTCTGGCCATCTCTCCTACTTACATAAGTATACTTATGTATATCTCGCTTTTTAAACCAGGTATTCCCAATCATCAGTCCTTTTTCAGCACATAAATCTACAAGCTCTTCACCATTTCCATTTACAACACTGAACACCCCATGTATACCAATTATTCCCTCAACTGCCACATTACTCACCTTTGCATTCAAATCACCCATCACTATAACCCGGTCTCGTGCATCAAAACCACTAACACATTAATTCAGCTGCTCCCAAAACACTTGCCTCTCATGATCTTTCTTCTCATGCCCAGGTGCATATGCACCAATAATCACCCACCTCTCTCCATCAATTTTCAGTTTTACCCATATTAATCGAGAATTTACTTTCTTACACTCTATCACATACTCCCACAACTCCTGTTTCAGGAGTATTGCTACTCCTTCCCTTGCTCTTGTCCTCTCACTAACCCCTGACTTTACTCCCCAGACATTCCCAAACCACTCTTCCCCTTTACCCTTGAGCTTCGTTTCACTCAGAGCCAAAACATCCAGGTTCCTTTCCTCAAACATACTACCTATCTCTCCTTTTTTCACATCTTGGTTACATCCACACACATTTAGGCACCATATATATATATATATATATATATATATATATATATATATATATATATATATATATATATATGCGTATGTCTGTGGCTGTTGGAGCGATCATAGCAGCAGCGCTCCCGCTTGTTGCACAGGGGTCCCGGGCTGTTGGAGGTTTATATGTTGTATATGTATATATATATATATATATATATATATATATATATATATATATATATATATATATATATATATATATATATAAATATATATATCCATCCCTGGGGATAGGGGAGTAAGAATACTTCCCACGCATTCCACACCTGTCGTAGAAGGCGACTAAAGGGGACGGGGGCGAGGGGCTGGAAACCCTCCTCTCCTTGTATTTTAACTTTCTAAAAGGGGAAACAGAAGAAGGAGTCACGCGGGGAGTGCTCATCCTCCTCGAAGGCTCACATTGGGGTGTCTAAATGTGTGTGGATGTAACCAAGATGAGAAAAAAGGAGAGATAGGTAGTATGTTTGAGGAAAGGAACCTGGATGTTTTGGCTCTGAGTGAAACGAAGCTCAAGGGTAAAGGGGAAGAGTGGTTTGGGAATGTCTTGGGAGTAAAATCAGGGATTAGTGAGAGGACAAGAGCAAGGGAAGGAGTAGCACTACTCCTGAAACAGGAGTGGTGGGAGTATGTGATAGAGTGTAAGAAAGTAAACTCTAGATTGATATGGGTAAAACTGAAAATTGATGGAGAGAGATGGGTGATTTTTGGTGCATATGCACCTGGGCATGAGAAGAAAGATCATGAGAGGCAAGTGTTTTGGGAGCAGCTGAATGAGGGTGTTAGTGGTTTTGATGCACAAGACCGGGTTATAGTGATGGGTGAGTTGAATGCAAAGGTGAGTAATGTGGCAGTTGAGGGAATAATTGGTATACATGGGGTGTTCAGTGTTGTAAATGGAAATGGTGAGGACCTTGTAGATTTATGTGCTGAAAAAGAACTGGTGATTGGGAATAACTGGTTTAAAAAGAAAGATATACATAAGTATATGTATGTGAGTAGGAGAGATGGCCAGAGAGCGTTATTGGATTACGTGTTAATTGATAGGCGCGCGAAAGAGAGACTTTTGGATGTTAATGTGCTGAGAGGTGCAACTGGAGGGATTTCTGATCATTATCTTGTGGAGGCGAAGGTGAAGATTTGTGGGGGTTTTCAGAAAAGAAGAGAGAATGTTGCAGTGAAGAGAGTGGTGAGAGTAAGTGAGCTTGGGAAGGGGACTTGTGAGGAAGTATCAGGAGAGACTGAGTACAGAATGGAAAAAGGTGAGAACAAAGGACGTAAGGGGAGTGGGGGAGGAATGGGATGTATTTAGAAAAGCAGTGATGGCCTGCGCAAAAGATGCTTGTGGCATGAGAAGCGTGGGAGGTGGGCAGATTAGAAAGGGTAGTGAGTGGTGGGATGAAGAAGTAAGATTATTAGTGAAAGAGAAGAGAGAGGCATTTGGACGATTTTTGCAAAGAAAAAATGCAAATGAGTGGGAGATGTATAAAAGAAAGAGGCAGGAGGTCAAGAGAAAGGTGTAAGAGGTGAAAAAGTGGGGAAATGAGAGTTGGGGTGAGAGAGTATCATCAAATTTTAGGGAGAATAAAAAGATGTTTTGGAAGGAGGTAAATAAAGTGCGTAAGACAAGGGAGGAAATGGGAACTTCAGTGAAGGGCGCAAATGGGGAGGTGATAACAAGTAGTGGTGATGTGAGGAGATGGAGTGAGTATTTTGAAGGTTTGTTAAATGTGTTTGATGAAAGAGTGGCAGATATAGGGTGTTTTGGTCGAGGTGGTGTGCAAAGTGAGAGGGTTAGGGAAAATGATTTGGCAAAGAGAGAAGAGGTAGTAAAAGCTTTGCGAAAGATGAAAGCTGGCAAGGCAGCAGGTTTGGATGGTATTGCAGTGGAATTTATTAAAAAAGGGGGTGACTGTATTGTTGACTGGTTGGTAAGGTTATTTAATGTATGTATGATTCATGGTGAGGTGCCTGAGGATTGGCGGAATGCTTGCATAGTGCCATTGTACAAAGGCAAAGGGGATAAGAGTGAGTGCTCAAATTACAGAGGTATAGGTTTGTTGAGTATTCCTGGTAAATTATTTGGGAGGGTATTGATTGAGAGGGTGAAGGCATGTACAGAGCATCAGATAGGAGAAGAGCAGTGTGGTTTCAGAAGTGGTATAGGATGTGTGAATCAGTGTTTGCTTTGAAGAATGTATGTGAGAAATACTTAGAAAAGCAAATGGATTTGTATGTAGCATTTATGGATCTGGAGACGGCATATGATAGAGTTGATAGAGATGCTCTGTGGAAGGTAATAAGAATATATGGTGCGGGAAGCAAGTTGTTAGAAGCAGAGAAAGGTTTTATCGAGGATGTAAGGCATGTGTACGTGTAGGAAGAGAGGAAAGTGATTGGTTCTCAGTGAATGTAGGTTTGCGGCAGGGGTGTGTGATGTCTCCATGGTTGTTTAATTTCTTTATGGATGGGTTTGTTAGGGAGGTGAATGCAAGAGTTTTGGAAAGAGGGGCAAGTATGCAGTCTGTTGTGGATAAAAGAGCTTGGGAAGTGAGTCAGTTGTTGTTCGCAGATGATACAGCGCTGGTGGCTGATTCATGTAAGAAACTGCAGAAGCTAGTGACTGAGTTTGGTAAAGTGTGTGAAAGAAGAAAGCTGAGAGTAAATGTGAATAAGAGTAAGGGTATTAGATACAGTTGGGTTGAGGGTCAAGTAAATTGAGAGGTAACTTTGAAATGGAGAAAAGCTGGAGGAAGTGAAGTGTTTTAGATATCTGGGAGTGGATTTGGCAGTGGATGGAACCATGGAAACGGAAGTGAATCATAGGTTGGGGAGGGGGCGAAAATTCTGGGAGCGTTGATGAATGTGTGGAATTCGAGAACATTATCTCGGAAAGCAAAAATGGGTATGTTTGAAGGAATAGTGGTTCCAACAATGTTGTATGGTTGCGAGGCGTGGGCTATGGATAGAGTTGTGCGCAGGAGGGTGGATGTGCTGGAAATGAGATGTCTGAGGACAATATGTGGTGAGGTGGTTTCATCGAGTAAGCGATAATAGGGTAAGAGAGATGTGTGGTAATAAAAAGAGTGTGGCTGAGAGAGCAGAAGAGGGTGTTTTGAAATGGTTTGGCCACATGGAGAGAATGAGTGAGGAAAGATTGACCAAGAGGATATATGTGTCAGAGGTGGAGGGAACGAGAAGTGGGAGACCAAATTGGAGGTGGAAAGATGGAGTGAAAAAGATTTTGAGTGATCGGGGCCTGAACATGCAGGAGGGTGAAAGGCGTGCAAAGAACAGAGTGGATTGGAACGATGTGGTATACCAGGGTCGACGTGCTGTCAATGAATTGATCCAGGGCATGTGAAGCGTCTGGGGTAAACCATGGAAAGTTCTGTGGGGCCTGGATGTGGAAAGGGAGCTGTGGTTTCGGTGCATTATTACATGACAGCTAGAGACTGAGCGTGAACGAATGGGGCTTTTGTTGTCTTTTCCTAGCGCTTCCTCGCACACATGAGGGGGGAGGGTGTTGTTATTCGATGTGTGGCGGGGTGGCGATGGGAATGAATAAAAGCAGACAGTATGAATTATGCACATGGGTATATATGTATATGTCTGTGTGTGTATATACATATGTATACATTGAGATGTATAGGTATGTATATGTGCTGTGTGTGGACGTGTATGTATAAACATGTGCATGTGGGTGGGTTGGGCCATTCTTTCGTCTGTTTCCTTGCGCTACCTCGCTAACGCGGGAGACAGCGACAAAGCAAAATAGATAAATGAATATATATATATATATATATATATATATATATATATATATATATATATATATATATATATACATATATATATATATATATATATATATATATATATATATATATATATATATATATATATATATATATATATATTCATTTCAAGCTAAAAGTTTGTTTTCTAAATTGTTTCTTACATTTTTCATATGTATATATATGTATGTGTGTGTGTGTGTGTGTGTGCGTGTGTGTGTGTGTGTGTGTGTGTGTGTGTGTGTATATATATATATGTATATTATCCCTGGGGATAGGGGTGAAAGAAAACTTCCCACGTATTCCTCGCGTGTCGTAGAAAGCGACTAGAGGGGACGGGAGCGGGGGGCCGGAAATCCTCCCCTCCTTGTATTAACTTTCTAAAATGGGAAACAGAAGAAGGAGTCACGCGGGGAGTGATCATCCTCCTCGAAGGCTCAGAGTGGGGTGCCTAAATGTGTGTGGATGTAACCAAGATGTGAAAAAAGGAGAGATAGGTAGTATGTTTGAGGAAAGGAACCTGGATGTTTTGGCACTGAGTGAAACGAAGCTCAAGGGTAAAGGGGAAGAGTGGTTTGGAAATGTCTGGGGAGTGAAGTCAGGGGTTAGTGAGAGGACAAGAGCAAGGGAAGGAGTAGCAATACTCCTGAAACAGGAGTTGTGGGAGTATGTGATAGAATGTAAGAAAGTAAATTCTCGATTAATATGGGTAAAATTGAAAGTTGATGGAGAGAGGTGGGTGATTATTGGTGCATATGCACCTGGGCATGAGAAGAAAGATCATGAGAGGCAAGTGTTTTGGGAGCAGCTAAATGAGTGTGTTAGCGGTTTTGATGCACGAGACCGGGTTATAGTGATGGGTGATTTGAATGCAAAGGTGAGTAATGTGGCAGTTGAGGGAATAATTGGTATGCATGGGGTATTCAGTGTTGTAAATGGAAATGGTGAAGAGCTTGTAGATTTATGTGCTGAAAAAGGACTGATGATTGGGAATACCTGGTTTAAAAAGCGAGATATACATAAGTATACTTATGTAAGTAGGAGAGATGGCCAGAGAGCGTTATTGGATTACGTGTTCATTGACAGGCGTGCGAAAGAGAGACTTTTGGATGTCAATGTGCTGAGAGGTGCAACTGGAGGGATGTCTGATCATTATCTTGTGGAGGCTAAGGTGAAGATTAGTATGGGTTTTCAGAAAAGAAGAGTGAATGTTGGGGTGAAGAAGGTGGTGAGAGTAAGTGAGCTTGGGAAGGAGACCTGTGTGAAGAAGTATCAGGAGAGACTGTGTACAGAATGGAAAAAGGTGAGAACAATGGAAGTAAGGGGAGTGGGGGAGGAATGGGATGTATTTAGGGAATCAGTGATGGATTGCGCAAAAGATGCTTGTGGCATGAGAAGAGTGGGAGGTGGGCTGTTTAGAAAGGGTAGTGAGTGGTGGGATGAAGAAGTAAGAGTATTAGTGAAAGAGAAGAGAGAGGCATTTGGACGATTTTTGCAGGGAAAAAATGCAATTGAGTGGGAGAAGTATAAAAGAAAGAGACAGGAGGTCAAGAGAAAGGTGCAAGAGGTGAAAAAAAGGGCAAATGAGAGTTGGGGTGAGAGAGTATCATTAAATTTTAGGGAGAATAAAAAGATGTTCTGGAAGGAGGTAAATAGGGTGCGTAAGACAAGGGAGCAAATGGGAACTTCAGTGAAGGGCGTAAATGGGGAGGTGATAACAAGTAGTGGTGATGTGAGAAGGAGATGGAATGAGTATTTTGAAGGTTTGTTGAATGTGTCTGATGACAGAGTGGCAGATATAGGGTGTTTGGGTCGAGGTGGTGTGCAAAGTGAGAGGGTTAGGGAAAATGATTTGGTAAACAGAGAAGAGGTAGTAAAAGCTTTGCGGAAGATGAAAGCCGGCAAGGCAGCAGGTTTGGATGGTATTGCAGTGGAATTTATTAAAAAAGGGGGTGACTGTATTGTTGACTGGTTGGTAAGGTTATTTAATGTATGTATGACTCATGGTGAGGTGCCTGAGGATTGGCGGAATGCGTGCATAGTGCCATTGTACAAAGGCAAAGGGGATAAGAGTGAGTGCTCAAATTACAGAGGTATAAGTTTGTTGAGTATTCCTGGTAAATTATATGGGAGGGTATTGATTGAGAGGGTGAAGGCATGTACAGAGCATCAGATTGGGGAAGAGCAGTGTGGTTTCAGAAGTGGTAGAGGATGTGTGGATCAGGTGTTTGCTTTGAAGAATGTATGTGAGAAATACTTAGAAAAGCAAATGGATTTGTATGTAGCATTTATGGATCTGGAGAAGGCATATGATAGAGTTGATAGAGATGCTCTGTGGAAGGTATTAAGAATATATGGTGTGGGAGGAAAGTTGTTAGAAGCAGTGAAAAGTTTTTATCGAGGATGTAAGGCATGTGTACGTGTAGGAAGAGAGGAAAGTGATTGGTTCTCAGTGAATGTAGGTTTGCGGCAGGGGTGTGTGATGTCTCCATGGTTGTTTAATTTGTTTATGGATGGGGTGGTTAGGGAGGTAAATGCAAGGGTCTTGGAAAGAGGGGCAAGTATGAAGTCTGTTGGGGATGAGAGAGCTTGGGAAGTGAGTCAGTTGTTGTTCGCTGATGATACAGCGCTGGTGGCGGATTCATGTGAGAAACTGCAGAAACTGGTGACGGAGTTTGGTAAAGTGTGTGGAAGAAGAAAGTTAAGAGTAAATGTGAATAAGAGCAAGGTTATTAGGTACAGTAGGGTTGAGGGTCAAGTCAATTGGGAGGTGAGTTTGAATGGAGAAAAACTGGAGGAAGTGAAGTGTTTTAGATATCTGGGAGTGGATCTGTCAGCGGATGGAACCATGGAAGCGGAAGTGGATCATAGGGTGGGGGAGGGGGCGAAAATTTTGGGAGCCTTGAAAAATGTGTGGAAGTCGAGAACATTATCCCGGAAAGCAAAAATGGGTATGTTTGAAGGAATAGTAGTTCCAACAATGTTGTATGGTTGCGAGGCGTGGGCTATGGATAGAGTTGTGCGCAGGAGGATGGATGTGCTGGAAATGAGATGTTTGAGGACAATGTGTGGTGTGAGGTGGTTTGATCGAGTAAGTAACGTAAGGGTAAGAGAGATGAGTGGAAATAAAAAGAGCGTGGTTGAGAGAGCAGAAGAGGGTGTTTTGAAATGGTTTGGGCACATGGAGAGAATGAGTGAGGAAAGATTGACCAAGAGGATATATGTGTCGGAGGTGGAGGGAACGAGGAGAAGAGGGAGACCAAATTGGAGGTGGAAAGATGGAGTGAAAAGGATTTTGTGTGATCGGGGCCTGAACATGCAGGAGGGTGAAAGGAGGGCAAGGAATAGAGTGAATTGGAGCGATGTGGTATACAGGGGTTGACGTGCTGTCAGTGGATTGAATCAAGGCATGTGAAGCGTCCGGGGTAAACCAAGGAAAGCTGTGTAGGTATGTATATTTGTGTGTGTGGACGTGTGTATGTACATGTGTATGGGGGGGGTTGGGCCATTCCTTTCGTCTGTTTCCTTGCGCTACCTCGCAAACGCGGGAGACAGCGACAAAGTATAAAAAAAAAAAAAAATATATATATATATATATATATATATATATATATATATATATATATATATATATATATATATATATATATATATATATACACACACACACACACACACACACAGACAAATACATATATGCACGTGTACAAAATTCATACTTCCTGCCTTTATTCATTCCCATCGCCACCTGGCCACACATGAAATGACAACCCCCTTTTACCGCATGCGTGCAAGGTTGCCCTCTGGAAAGACAACAAGGGCCACATTCGTTCACATTCAGTCTCTAGCTGTCATGTATAATGCACGGAAACCACAGCTCCCTTTCCACATCCAGGCCCCACAAAACATTCCATGGTTTACCCCAGACGCTTCACATGCCCTGGTTCAATTCATTGACAGCACGTCGACCCTGGTATACCACATCGTTCCAATCCACTCTGTTCCTTGCACGCCTTTCACCCTCCTGCATGTTCAGGCCCCAATCGCTCAAAATCTTTTTCATTCCATCCCTCCACCTACAATTTGGTCTCCCACTTCTCGTTCCCTCCACCTCTGACACATATATCCTCTTTGTCAATCTTTCCTCTCTCATTCTCTCCATGAGACCAAACCATTTCAAAACACCCTCTTCTCTTCTCTGAACCACACTCTTTTCATTACCACACATCTCTCTTACACTTTGATTACTTACTCGATCAAATCACCTCACACCACATATTGTCCTCAAACATCTCATTTCCAACACATCCACTCTCCTCCGCACATATATATACAGATATATACATGTATACACATATACATATTCACACTTGCTGCCTTCTCCATCCCCGTCGCCACCCTGCCACACATGAAATGAAAACCCCCTTCCCCCGCGCGCGCGCTAGGTAGCGCCAGGAAAAGACAACAAAGGCCACATTTGTTCACACTCAGTCTCTAGCTTTCAAGTGTAATGCACCGAAACCACAGCTCCCTTTCCACATCCAGGCCCCACAAAACTTTCCATGGTTTACCTCAGATGCTTCACATGCCCTGGTTCTGTCCATTGGCAGCACGTCGACCCCGGTATACTACATCGTTCTAATACACTATATTCATTGCACGAATTATACCCTCTTGTATGTTCAGGCCCGATCGCTCAAAATCTTTTTCACTCATCCTTTCACCTCCAATTTGATCTCCTACTTCTCGTTCCCTCCACCTCTGACACATATATCCTCTTTGTCAATCTTTCCTCACTCATTCTCTCCATGTGAGCAATACACCCTCTTCTGCTCTCTCAACTACAATCTTTATTACCACACATCTCTCTAACCCTTTCATTACTTACTAGACCAAACCGCCTCAAACCACATATTGTCCTTAAACATCTCATTTCCAACACATCCACCCTCCTCCGCGCAACTGTATCTATAGCCCACGTCTCGCGACCTTATAACATTGTTGGAACCACTATTCTTTCAAACAAACCTACTTTTGCTCTTCGAGATAACGTTCTAGCCTTCCATACATTCTTCAACGTTCCCAGAACCTTCGCCCCCTTCCCCACCCTGTGACTCATTTCAGCTTCCATGGTTCCAGCCGCTGCCAAATCCACTCCCAGATATCTAAAACACTTCATCCCCTTCAGTTTTTCTCCATTCCAACTTACCTCCCAACTGACTTGTCCCTCAATCCTATTGAACCTTATAACCTTAATCTTATTTACATTTACTCTCAGCTTTCTTCTTTCACACACTTTACCAAACTCAGTCACCAGGTTCTTCAGTTTCTCACTCGAATCAGCCACCAGCGATGTATCATCTGCGAACAACAACTGACTCACATCCCAAGCCCTCTCATCCACAACAGACTGCATACTTGCCCCTCTCTCCAAAACTCATGCATTTACCTCCCTATGAACCCCATCCAAAAACAAATTAAACAACTATGGAGACATCACGCATCCATGCCGCAAACCGACATTCACTGGGAACAAATAATTTTCCTCTCTTCCTATTCGTACACATGCCTTACATCCTCGATAAAAACTTTTCACTGCTTCTAGCAACTTACCTCCCACACCATATACTCTTAATACCTTCCACACAGCATCTCTATCAACTCTATCAAATGCCTTCTCCGGATCCATAAAAGTTACATACAAATCCACTTGTTTTTCAAAGTATTTCTCACATACATTCTTCAAAGCAAATACCTGATCCACGCATCCTCTACCACTTCTGAAACCACATTGCTCTTCCCCAGTCTGATGTTCTATAGATACCTTCACCCTCTCAATCAATACCCTCCCATATAATTTCCCAGGAATACTCAACAAACTTATACCTCTGTAACTTGAACAATCACCTTTATCCCCTTTGTCTTTGTACAATGGCACTATTCATGCATTCCGCCAATCCTCAGGCACTTCACCATGAACTATACATACAATGGATATCCTCACCAACCAATCAACAACATAGTCACCCCCTTTTTAAATGAATTCCACAGTAATACCATCATATCCCGCCGCCTTGCCTGCTTTCATCTTCCGCAAAGCTTTCATTACCTCTTCTCTGTTTACCAAACCATTCTTCCTGAACCTCTCACACCACCTCGACCAAAACACCCTATATCTGCCACGCTATCATCAAACACATTCGACAAACCTTCGAAATACTCACTCTAGCTTCTTCTCACTTCACCATTACTAGTTATTACCTCCCCATTCGTCCCCTTTACCTCCTTCTAAAAACATCTTTTTATTCCCCCTAAAATTTAACGATACTCTCTCACTCCAACTCTCATTTGCCCTCTTTTTCGCCTCTTGCATCTTGCACCTTTCTCTTCACCTCCTGCCTCTTTCTCGTATACATCTCCCTTAAATTTGCACTATTTCCCTACAAAAATCGTCCAAATACCTCTCTCTTCTCTTCCGCTAACAATCTTACATCTCATCATTCACTATCCTTTCTAATCTGCCCACCTCCCACCTTTCTCATGCCACAGGCATCTTTTGCGGAAGCCATCACTACTTCCCTAAATACATCCCATTCCTCCCTCACTCCCGTTACGTTATTTGCTCTCACCTTTTTCCAATTTGCACTCAATCTCTATTGGTATTTCCTCACACAAATCCCCTTCCCAAGCTCACTTACTCTCACTACTCTCGTCACCCCAACATTCTCTCTTCTTTTCGGAAAACCTCTACAAATCTTCACCTTTGTCTCCACAAGATAATGATCAGACATCCCTCTAGTTGCCCCTCTCAGCACATTAACAGCCAAAAGTCTCTATTTCATGCGCCTATCTATCAACACGTAATCCAATAACGCTCTCTGGCCATCTCTCCTACTTCCATACGTATACTTATGTATATCTCTTTTTAAACCAGGTATTCCCAATCACCAGTTCTTTTTCTGCAAACAAATCTACAATCTCTTCACCACTTCCATTTACAACACTGAACACCCCATGTACAGCAATTTTACCCTTAACTGCCACATTACTCATCTTTGCATTCAAATCACCCATCACTATAATCTGGTCTCATGCATCAAAGATGCTAACATGCTCACTCTGCTGCTTTCAAAACACGCCTCTCATGATCTTTCTTCTCATGGCAAGGTGCATAGGCACCAATAATCATCCATCTCTCCATCCACTTTCAGTTTTACCAATATCAATCTAGAGTTAACTTTCTTACACTCTATCACATACTCCCACCACTCCTGTTTCAGGAGTAGTGCTACTCCTTCCTTTACTCTTGTCCTCTCACCATCCCCTGACTTTACTCCCAAGACATTCCCAATCCACCCCTTTACCCTTCAGCTTCGTTTCACTCAAGTCAAGACATCCAGGTTCCTTTCCTCAAACATACTACCTATCTCTCCTTTTTTCTCATCTTTGTTACATCCACACGCATTTAGACACCCCAATCTGAGCCTTCGAGGAGGATAAGCACTCCCCGCAAGACTCCTTCTGTTTCCCCTTTTAGAAAGTTTATATATATATATTCTTTGCCCTCCTTTCACCCTCCTGCATGTTCAGGCCCCGATCACACAAAATCTTTTTCACTCCATCTTTCCACCTCCAATTTGATCTCCCTCTTCTCCTCGTTCCCTCCACCTCTGACACATATATCCTCTTGGTCAATCTTTCCTCACTCATTCTCTCCATGTGACCAAACCATTTCAAAACACCCTCTTCTGCTCTCTCAACCACGCTCTTTTTATTTCCACACATCTCTCTTACCCTTACGTTACTTACTCGATCAAACCACCTCACACCACACATTGTCCTCAAACATCTCATTTCCAGCACATCCATCCTCCTGCGCACAACTCTATCCATAGTCCACGCCTCGCAACCATACAACATTGTTGGAACCACTATTCTTTCAAACATACCCATTTTTGCTTTCCGAGATAATGTTCTCGACTTCCACACATTCTTCAAGGCTCCCAGAATTTTCGCCCCCTCCCCCACCCTATGATCCACTTCCGCTTCCATGGTTCCATCCGCTGCCAGATCCACTCCCAGATATCTAAAACACTTCACTTCCTCCAGTTTTTCTCCATTCAAGCTCACCTCCCAATTGAATTGACCCTCCACTCTACTGTACCTAATAACCTTGCTCTTATTCACATTTACTCTTAACTTTCTTCTTTCACACACTTTACCAAACTAAGTCACCAGCTTCTGCAGTTTCTCACATGAATCAGCCACCAGCGCTGTATCATCAGCGAACAACAACTGACTCACTTCCCAAGCTCTCTCATCCCCAACAGACTTCATACTTGCCCCTCTTTCCAAAACTCTTGCATTCACCTCCCTAACAACCCCATCCATAAACAAATTAAACAACCATGGAGACATCACACACCCCTGCCGCAAACCTACATTCACTGAGAACCAATCACTTTCCTCTCTTCCTACGCGTACACATGCCTTACATCCTCGATAAAAACTTTTCACTGCTTCTAACAACTTGCCTCTCACACCATATATTCTTAATACCTTCCACAGAGCATCTCTATCAACTCTATCATATGCCTTCTCCAGATCCATAAATGCTACATACAAATCCATTTGCTTTTCTAAGTATTTCTCACATACATTCTTCAAAGCAAACACCTGATCCACACATCCTCTACCACTTCTGAAACCACACTGCTCTTCCCCAATCTGATGCTCTGTACATGCCTTCACCCTCTCAATCAATACCCTCCCATATAATTTGCCAGGAATACTCAACAAACTTATACCTCTGTAATTTGAGCACTCACTCTTATCCCCTTTGCCTTTGTACAATGGCACTATGCACGCATTCCGCCAATCCTCAGGCACCTCACCATGAGTCATACATACATTGAATAACCTTACCAACCAGTCAACAATACAGTCACCCCCTTTTTTAATAAATTCCACTGCAATACCATCCAAACCTGCTGCCTTGCCGGCTTTCATCTTCCGCAAAGCTTTTACTACCTCTTCTCTGTTTACCAACTCATTTTCCCTAACCCTCGCACTTTGCACACCACCTCGACCAAAACACCCTATATCTGCCACTCTATCATCAAACACATTCAACAAACCTTCAAAATACTCACTCCATCTCCTTCTCACATCACCACTACTTGTTATTACCTCCCCATTTGCGCCCTTCACTGAAGTTCCCATTTGCTCCCTTGTCTTACGCACTTTATTTACCTCCTTCCAGAACATCTTTTTATTCTCCCTAAAATTTAATGATACTCTCTCACTCCAACTCTCATTTGCCCTTTTTTTCACCTCTTGCACCTTTCTCTTGACCTCCTGTCTCTTTCTTTTATACGTCTCCCACTCAATTGCATTTTTTCCCTGCAAAAATCGTCCAAATGCCTCTCTCTTCTCTTTCACTAATACTCTTACTTCTTCATCCCACCACTCACTACCCTTTCTAATCTTCCCACCTCCCACTCTTCTCATGCCACAAGCATCTTTTGCGCAATCCATCACTGATTCCCTAAATACATCCATTCCTCCCCCACTCCCCTTACTTCCATTGTTCTCACCTTTTTCCATTCTGTACTCAGTCTCTCCTGGTACTTCCTCACACAAGTCTCCTTCCCAAGCTCACTTACTCTCACCACCCTCTTCACCCCAACATTCACTCTTCTTTTCTGAAAACCCATACAAATCTTCACCTTAGCCTCCACAAGATAATGATCAGACATCCCTCCAGTTGCACCTCTCAGCACATTAACATCCAAAAGTCTCTCTTTCGCGCGCCTGTCAATTAACACGTAATCCAATAACGCTCTCTGGCCATCTCTCCTACTTACATAAGTATACTTATATATATCTCGCTTTTTAAACCAGGTATTCCCAATCATCAGTCCTTTTTCAGCACATAAATCTGCAAGCTCTTCACCATTTCCATTTACAACACTGAACAACCCATGTATACCAATTATTCCCTCAACTGCCACATTACTCACCTTTGCATTCAAATCACCCAACACTATAACCCGGTCTCGTGCATCAAAACCACTAACACACTCATTCAGCTGCTCCCCAAACACTTGCCTCTCATGATCTTTCTTCTCATGCCCAGGTGCATATGCACCAATAATCACCCATCTCTCTCCATCAACTTTCAGTTTTACCCATATTAATCGAGAATTTACTTTCTTACATTCTATCACATACTTCCACAACTCCTGTTTCAGGAGTACTGCTACTCCTTCCCTTGCTCTTGTCCTCTCACTAACCCCTGACTTTACTCCCAAGACATTCCCAAACCACTCTTCCCCTTTACCCTTGAGCTTCGTTTCACTCAGAGCCAAAACATCCAGGTTCCTTTCCTCAAACATACTACCTATCTCTCCTTTTTTCACATCTTGGTTACATCCACACACATTTAGGCAACCCAATCTGAGCCTTCGAGGAGGATGAGCACTCCCCGCGTGACTCCTTCTTCTGTTTCCCATTTTAGAAAGTTAAAAAAAATACAAGGAGGGGAGGATTTCTGGCCCCCCGCTCCCGTCCCCTCTAGTCGCTTTCTACGACACGCGAAGAATGCGTGGGAAGTATTCTTTCACCCCTATCCCCAGGGATAATGTGTGTGTGTGTGTGTGTATATATATATATATATATATATATATATATATATATATATATATATATATATATATATATATATATATATATATATTATTCTTATTTTCTTCATTATCTTTAATCACCGTTTCCCGCGTCAGCGAGGTAGCGCAAGGAAACAGACGAATAATGGCCCAACCCATGTATATACATAAACGCCCATACATACACATATACATATACATTTCAAACGTATACATACATATACAATTCAACGTATTCATATATATAGATATACATACACAGACATATACATATATACACATGTACATATTCATACTTGCTGCCTTCACCAATTCCCGTCGCCAACCCGCCACACATGAAATAGCACCACCACCACCATCAGCGAGGTAGCGCCAGGAAAAGACAAAAAAAAAAAAAAAGCCACATTCTTTCACACTCAGTCTCTAGCTGTCATGTGGAGTGCACCGATACCACAGCTCCTTTTCCATATCCAAGCCCCACAGACCTTCCCATGGTTTACCACAGACACTTCACATGCCCCTGTTCAATCCTGTGGCAGCACGTCGACCCCGGTATGCCACATCGTTCCAATTCCCTCTATTCCTTGCACGCCTTTCACCCTTCTGTATGTTCAGGCCCCGATCGCTCAAAATCTTTTTCACTCCATCTTTCCACCTCCAATTTGGTCTCCCACTTCTTCTTCCCTCCACCTCTGACACACATATACTCTTTATCAATCCTTCCCCACTCATTCTCTCCATATGTCCAAACCATTTCAACACACCCTCTTCTGCTCTCTCAACCACACTCTTTTTATTACCACACATCTCTCTTACCCTTTCATTACTTTACTCGATCAAACCACCACACACCATATATCGTCCTTAAACATTTCATTTACAACAAATCCACCCTCCTCCGCACAACTCTATCCATAGCCCACGCCTCGCAACCATATAACATTCTTGAAACCACTATTCCTTCAAACAACTATTTTTGCTTTCTGAGATAACGTTCTCACCCTCCACACATTCTCCAACGCTCCCGGAACTTTCGCCCCCTCCCCCACCCTGTGACTCACTTCCGCTTATGGTTCCATCCGCTGCTAAGTTTATTCCCAAATATCTAAAACACTTCACTTCCTACAGTTTTTCTCCATTTGAACTTACCTCCTAATTAACTTGTCCCTCAACCTTACTGAGCCTAATATCCTTGCACTTATTCACATTTACTCTCAACTTTCCTCTTTCACACACTTTACCAAACTCAGTCACCAGATTCTGCAGTTTCTCACCCGAATCAGCCACCAGCACTGTATCATCAGCGAACAACAATTGACTCCTTCCCAGGCCCTCTCATCCACAACAGACTGCATACTTGCCTCTATCTCCAAAACTATTGCATTTACTTCCCTAACAACCCCATCCATAAACAAATTAAACAACTATGAAGACATCACACACCCCTGCCGCAAACCTATATTCACTGGGAACCAATCACTTTCCTCTCTTCCTACTCGTACACATGCCTTACATCCTCAATAAAAACTCCCCATTAGCCCCCTTCACCGATGTTCCCATATGTTCTCTTGTCTTACGCACTTTACTTACCTCCTTCCAAAACATCTTTTTATTCTCCCTAAAATTTAATGATACTCTCTCACCCCAACTCTCATTTGCCCTCTTTTTCACCTCTTGCACTTTTCTCTTGACCTCCTGCCTCGTTCTTTTATACATCTCCCAGTCAATTGCACTATTTCCTTGCAAAAATCGTCCAAATACCTCTCTTCTTATTCACTAATAATCTTAGTTCTTAATCCCACGACTCACTACCTTTCCTAATCTGCCCATCTCCAACTCTTCTCATGTCACAAGCATCTTTTGCGCAAGCCATCACTGCATCCCTAAATACATCCCATTCCTCCCCTACTCCCCTTACGTTCTTTGCTCTCACCTTTTGCCATTCTGCACTCAGTCTCTCCTGGTACTTCCTCACAAAAATCTCCTTCCCAAGCTCATCTACTCTCACCACTCTCTTCACCCCAACATTCTCTCTTCTTTTCTGAAAACCTCTACAAATCTTCACCTTCGCATCCACAAGACAATGATCAGACATCCCTCCAGTTGCACCTCTCAGCACATTAACATCCAAAAGTTTCTGTTTCACACTCCTGTCAATTAACAAGTAATCCAATAACGCTCTCTGGCCATCTCTCTTACATAATGTACGTATACTTATGTATATCTCTTTTTAAACCAGGTATTCCTAATCACCAGTTCTTTTTCAGCACATAAATCTACAAGCTCTTCACCATTTCCATTTACAACACTGAACACCCCATGCACACCAATTATTCCCTTAACTGCCATATTATTCACCTTTGCATTCAAATCACCCATCACTATAACCCGGTCTCGTGCATCAAAACTACTAACACACTCACTCAGCTGCTCCCAAAACACTTGACTCTCATGATCTTTCTTCTCATGCCCAGGTGCATAGGCCCCAAAATTCTCCCATCTCTCTCCATCCACTTTCAGTTTTACCCATATAAATCTAGAGCTTACTTTCTCACACTCTATCACATACTCCCACAACTCCTGTTTCAGGAGTAGTGCTACCCCTTCCTTTGCTCTTGTCCGTCTCACCAACCCCTTGACTTTACTCCTAAAACATTCCCAAACCACTCTTCCCCTCTATCCTTGAGCTTCGTTTCACTCAGAGCCAAAACATCCAGGTTCCTTTCCTCAAGCATACTACCTATCTCTCCCTTTTTTCTCATCTTGGTTACATCCACACACATTTAGACACCCCACTGTGAGCCTTCGAGGAGGATGAGCGCTACCGCGTGACTCCTTCCGTTTCCCCTTTTAGAAAGTTAGAATACAAGGAGGGGAGGGTTTCTTCCTCCCGTCCCCTGCGATCGCCTTCTACGACACGCGGGAATGCGTGGGAAGTATCTGTTCTCCCCTATATATATATATATATATATATATATATATATATATATATATATATATATTTTTTTTTTTTTTTTTTTTCAAACTATTCGCCATTTCCCGCATTAGCGAGGTAGCGTTAAGAACAGAGGACTGGGCCTTTGAGGGAATACCCTCACCTGGCCCCCTTCTCTGTTCCTTCTTTTGGAAAATTAAAAAAAAAAGAGAGGGGAGGATTTCCAGCCTCCCGATCCCTCCCCTTTTAGTCGCCTTCTACGACACGCAGGGAATACGTGGGAAGTATTCTTTCTCCCCTATCCCCAGGTATAATATATATATATATATATATATATATATATATATATATATATATATATATATATATATATATATATATATATTATTTATTTTATTTATTTTATTTTGCTTTGTCGCTGTCTCCCGCGTTAGCGAGGTAGCGCAAGGAAACAGACGAAAGAATGGCCCAACCCGCCCACATACACATGTATATACATACATGTCCACACACGCACAATATACATCTCAATGTACACATATATATACACACACAGACATATACATATATACACATGTACATAATTCATACTGTCTGCCTCTATCTGTTCCCATCGCCACCTCGCCACACATGGAATAACAACCCCCTCCCTCCTCATGTGTGCGAGGTAGCGCTAGGAAAAACACCAAAGGCCCCATTCGTTCACACTCAGTCTCTAGCTGTCATGTAATAATGCACCGAAACCACAGCTCCCTTTCCACATCCAGGCCCCACACACTTTGCATGGTTTACCCTAGACGCTTCACATGCCCTGGTTCAATCCATTGACAGCACGTCGACCCCGGTATACCACATCGCTCCAATTCACTCTATTCCTTGCACGCCTTTCACCCTCCTGCATGTTCAGGCCCCGATCACTCAAAATCTTTTTCACTCCATCTTTCCACCTAAAATTTGGTCTCCCACTTCTCCTCGTTCCCTCCACCTCTGACACATATATCCTCTTGGTCAATCTTTCCCCACTCATTCTCTCCATGTGACCAAACCATTTCAAAACACCCTCTTCTGCTCTCTCAACCACACTCTTTTTATTTCAACACATCTCTCTCACCCTTACATTACTTACTCGATCAAACCACCTCACACCACATATTGTCCTCAAACATCTCATTTCCAGCACATCCACCCTCCTGCGCACAACTCTATCCATAGCCCACGCCTCGCAACCATACAACATTGTTGGAGCCACTATTCTTTCAAACATACCCATTTTTGCTTTTCGAGATAATGTTCTCGACTTCCAAACATTCTTCAAGGCTCCCAGAATTTTCGCCCCCTCCCCCACCCTATGATTCACTTCCGCTTCCATGCTTCCATCCGCTGCCAGATCCACTCCCAGATATCTAAAACACTTCACTTCCTCCAGCTTTTCTCCATTCAAACTTACCTCCCAATTGACTTGACCCTCAACCATACTGTACCTAATAACCTTGCTCTTATTCACATTTACTCTTAACTTTCTTCTTTCACACACTTTACCAAACTCAGTCACCAGCTTCTGCAGTTTCTTACATGAATCAGCCACCAGCGCCGTATCATCAGCGAACAACAACTGACTCACTTCCCAAGCTCTCTCATCCACAACGGACTGCATACTTGCCCCTCTATCCAAAACTCTTGCATTCACCTCCCTAACAACCCCATCCATAAACAAATTAAACAACCATGGAGACATCACACACCCCTGCCGCAAACCTACGTTCACTGAGAACCAATCACTTTCCTCTCTTCCTACACGTACACATGCCTTACATCCTCGATAAAAACTTTTCACTGCTTCTAACCACTTGCCTCCCACACCATATATTCTTAATTCCTTCCACAGAGCATCTCTATCAACTCTATCATATGCCTTCTCCAGATCCATAAATGCTGCATACAAATCCATTTGTTTTTCTAAGTATTTCTCGCATACATTCTTCAAAGCAAACACCTGATCCACACATCCTCTGCCACTTCTGAAACCACACTGCTCTTCCCCAATCTGATGCTCTGTACATGCCTTCACCCTCTCAATCAATACCCTCCCATATAATTTACCAGGAATACTCAACAAACTTATACCTCTGTAATTTGAGCACTCACTCTTATCCCCTTTGCTTTTGTACAAAGGCACTATGCAAGCATTCCGCCAATCCTCAGGCACCTCACCATGAATCATACATACATTAAATAACCTTACCAACCAGTCAACAATACAGTCACCCCCTTTTTTTAATAAATTCCACTGCAATGCCATCCCAACCTGATGCTTTGCCGGCTTTCATCTTCCGTAAAGCTTTTACTACCTCTTCTCTATTTACCAAATCATTTTCCCTAACCCTCTCACTTTGCACACCACCTCGACCAAGACACCCCACATCTGCCACTCTATCATCAAACACATTCAACAAACCTTCAAAATACTCACTCCATCTCCTTCTCACATCACCACTACTTGTTATCACCTCCCCATTAGCCCCCTTCACTGAAGTTCCCATTTGCTCCCTTGTCTTACGCACTTTATTCACCTCCTTCCAAAACATCTTTTTATTCTCCCTAAAATTTAATGATACTCTCTCACCCCAACTCTCATTTGCCCTCTTTTTCACCTCTTGCACCTTTCTCTTGACCTCCTGCCTCTTTCTTTTATACCTCTCCCACTCATTTGCATTTTTTCTCTGCAAAAATCGTTCAAATGCCTCTCTCTTCTCTTTCACTAATAATCTTACTTCTTCATTCCACCACTCACTACCTTTTCCAATCAACCCACCTCCCATCATGCCACAAGCATCTTTTGCGCAAGCCATCACTGCTTTCCTAAATACATCCCATTCCTCCCCCACTCCCCTTACGTCCTTTGTTCTCACCTTTTTCCATTGTGTACTCAGTCCCTCCTGGTACTTCCTCACACAAGTCTCCTTCCCAAGCTCACTTACTCTCACCACTCTCTTCACCCCAACATTTTCTCTTCTTTTCTGAAAACCCCCACAAATCTTCACCTTTGCTTCCACAAGATAATGATCAGACATCCCTCCAGTTGCACCTCTCAGCACATTAATATATATATATATATATATATATATATATATATATATATATATATGCTCTCCTTCATCCATTCCCAGCACTATCCCGCCCCACAAGAAACAGCATCGCCACCCCTTGCGTCAGCAAGGTAGCGCCAGTTAACAGACAAAGGAAGGCCACATTCTCTTACACTCAGTCTCTAGCTGGCAGGTGTAATATGTACAAACTATTTCAACACATCCTCTTCCACTCTCTCAACCGCACTCTTTTTATTACCACATATCTCTATTAACCTTTCATTACTTACTTGATCAAACCACCTCACACACTACATATCATCGTCAAACATTTAATTTCCAACACATCCACCCTCCTCCGCACAACCCTATCACCATGCCTCGCAACCATGTAAGATTGTTGGAACTACTATTCCTTCAAAAAAAAAAAAAAAACATTTTTGTTCTCCGAGATAACGTTCTCTCTTTTCACATATTCTTCATCGCTCCCAGAATCTTCCCCCACTCTATATAGGACTCACTTTCGCTTCCTTGTTTCCATTCGCTGCCAAGTCCACTCCCAGATGTCTAAGACACTTCACTTCTTCCAATTTTTCTCTATCCGAACTTATATCCTTCACATTTAACTTTCTCCTTTCACACTGGTGTATATATATATATATATATATATATATATATATATATATATATATATATATATATATATATATTATTTTTTTTTTATTATACTTTGTCGCTGTCTCCCGCGTTTGCGAGGTAGCGCAAGGAAACAGACGAAAGAAATGGCCCAACCCCCCCCCCCATACACATGTATATACATACGTCCACACACGCAAATATACATACCTACACAGCTTTCCATGGTTTACCCCAGACGCTTCACATGCCTTGATTCAATCCACTGACAGCACGTCAACCCCGGTATACCACATCGCTCCAATTCACTCTATTCCTTGCCCTCCTTTCACCCTCCTGCATGTTCAGGCCCCGATCACACAAAATCTTTTTCACTCCATCTTTCCACCTCCAATTTGGTCTCCCTCTTCTCCTCGTTCCCTCCACCTCCGACACATATATCCTCTTGGTCAATCTTTCCTCACTCATTCTCTCCATGTGCCCAAACCACTTCAAAACACCCTCTTCTGCTCTCTCAACGACGCTCTTTTTATTTCCACACATCTCTCTTACCCTTACGTTACTCACTCGATCAAACCACCTCACACCACACATTGTCCTCAAACATCTCATTTCCAGCACATCCATCCTCCTGCGCACAACTCTATCCATAGCCCATGCCTCGCAACCATACAACATTGTTGGAACCACTATTCCTTCAAACATACCCATTTTTGCTTTCCGAGATAATGTTCTCGACTTCCACACATTCTTCAAGGCCCCCAGAATTTTCGCCCCCTCCCCCACCCTATGATCCACTTCGCTTCCATGGTCCATCCGCTGCCAGATCCACTCCCAGATATCTAAAACACTTCACTTCCTCCAGTTTTTCTCCATTCAAACTCACCTCCCAATTGACTTGACCCTCAACCCTACTGTACCTTATATATATATATATATATATATATATATATATATATATATATATATATATATATATATATATATATATATTTTTTTTTTTTTTCATACTATTCGCCATTTCCCGCGATAGCGAGGTAACGGTAAGAACAGAGGACTGGGCCTTTGAGGGAATATCCTCACCTGGCCCTCTTCTCTGTTCCTTCTTTTGGAAAAAAAAAAAAAAAAAACCGAGAGGGGAGGATTTCCAGCCCACCGCTCTCTTCCCTTTTAGTCGCCTTCTACGACACGCAGGGAATACGTGGGAAGTATTCTTTCTCCCCTATCCCCAGGGATAATATACATATATATATATATATATATATATATATATATATATATATATATATATATATATATATATATATTCATTTATCTAACTTTGTCGCTGTCTCCCGCGTTACCGAGGTAGCGCAAGGAAACAGACGAATGACCCACATACACATGTATATACATACATGTCCACACACGCAAATATACATACCTATGCATCTCAACGTATACATATACATACACACAGATATATACATATATACACATGTACATAATTCATACTGTCTGCCTTTATTCATTCCTGTCGCCAACCCCCACACATGAAATAACAACCCCCTCCCCCTGCATGTGCACGAAGTAGCGCTAAGAAAATACAACAAAGGCCACATTCGTTCACACTCGGTCTCTAGCTGTCATGTATAATGCACCGAAACCACAGCTCCCTTTCCACATCCAGGCCCCACAGAACTTTCCATGGTTTACCCCAGACGCTTCACATTCCCTGGTTCAATCCAATGACAGCACGTCGACCCCAATATACCACATCGCTCCAATTCACTCTATTCCTTGCACGCCTTTCACCCTCCTGCATGTTCAGGCCCCGATCACTCAAAATCTTTTTCACTCCATCTTTCCACCTCCGATTTGGTCTCCCACTCTCCTCTTTCCCTCCACCTCTGACACATATATCCTCTTGGTCAATCTTTCCTCACTCACTCTCTCCATGTGACCAAGCCATTTCAAAACACCCTCTTCTGCTCTCTCAACCACACTCTTTTTAGTACCACACATCTCTCTTACCCTATTATTACT
The DNA here is from genome assembly GCF_036320965.1 of Panulirus ornatus. NCBI lineage: Eukaryota > Metazoa > Arthropoda > Malacostraca > Decapoda > Palinuridae > Panulirus > Panulirus ornatus. The sequence goes on from NC_092240.1 coordinate 25,534,765, forward strand.
TACTCGATCAAACCACCTCACATCACATATTGTCCTCAAACATCTAATTTCCAGCACATCCACCTTCCTCCGCACAACTCTATCTATAGCCCACGCCTCGCAAACACATAGCATTGTTGGAACCACTATTCCTTCAAACATACCCATTTTTGCTTTCCGAGATCATGTTTTCGACTTCCACACATCCTTCGAGAGAGAGAGAGAGAGAGAGAGAGAGAGAGAGAGAGAGAGAGAGAGAGAGAGAGAGAGAGAGAGAGAATGTTCAATTAAATTTAGTCAATTGCATTCTGAAAGTGGAAAAAGGGTGAACTCTGAAAATGACAATGACAATGTGCGACTAAATGTATTCTTGACCAAAAAGAAAAAGAGAGAGTATTAAACATGATCTCCATACTATGGAAATGAGATAGCATTAGAAATATAGAAAGTTAAGATTACGGCCTCTGGGTACCCGCACATTTTGAGTAATGTAGGAACTGAGATATTTTCATGTACTGTACCTAAATATCTTGGACTATCATGGAATACTGTCTGAAACAAAAAATCTTAGAGGACCTATTGGAAGAACAGGCTATCGAAAGGAACAGTTAGGGTAGAAAACAGCGCAATATACAGCAGTGTAGGATATATGTACCTAAAGAACGGACAGAAGGATATCATTCACAAAGGGTAACACGATAGATATAGGGATTAAGATGTGAAGACGATCATAAAAAAATGAATCATGTATTTTACGTATGAAAAAGGATACTATTAAGAATCATATTCATGAATCAACATTGTATGGTACACTTATGTTCAAGAATGTACTATACTGTCGAGGTTGAGAAGTATAATGCGTAAAACTAATTCATTAAAAGATTGGTGGTAATGAAGTGGTTCATCTGGAAATGTGAAACAAAAAAAAATTTCCATGCTTGCCAAGTGATATGAAACAGAGAATATTGTAAAACGTACACTGTATCTCACCATATTATGGACGATGTTCCCTATATCTCTTGAATATATACTTTTTGAAACAACAGAAACTGAAGCATGAGAAATGATAATGACTGGTGTTGGTGAGGAGTTGTTGCTGCGTCTGCATGCCCGAGTTCCTGCATGTTTGTACGTACGAACCTTATTGTTGGTCTCGTGTTTGGGGTCAGTTCGAAACAACATAGGAACTTTATGACAAATATAAATTATAAGTCAGGTGAAATCTTTTTTCCAATGTTACATAGTCATTTGGACTTGCTTACTACTCAGTTCCTCAGGAAGATGAATAGTTTAAATGTTTGCCATTATTTATGATATTTGGTATGTGGTTTCAAACGCTGTTCTGCTGAGCAGCAATGATTGTAGTCGGCAACACAGCCTTCTCCAATGTGCTGCCGATGACTCTAGAAAAATTCTATAAGAGCAAATGTTTGTCGGCAAAATAGCCTCTGACTCGGTGCCTTCTTTTGAAACGGGATTAATGCTATGTTACCGTTCAGGCATTGATTAGTTAAACGGAATTTTACCGACTAGTTTGTACACCTGATAGTCAAAAGTACTTTACAGATTTAATCATACATGAATCTAATCTTGGCTGAATTACGTAATAAAACAGGCATTTCTGCAGGTGATAATATTTCACATTATTGTTATGAATGTTGGAAGTACTTGTTTATTTTATACGATTCGGATATGAAGGGAAGGCTTGGTCTCGAAGTAAATTATTGTGTTGGAAAAAGTTGGCGTTATCTCTGCATCACTAAAAGCTTTGGTTATAAGTGATTTTAGGTAAAGTTACAGTTTAGGGGCACCACACAACGTAGCATATAAATTTGGCTGAAACACACACTTATTAATTCATAATACTTTGAAGAATTTATATAGACCGAGGTTGCATGATTTGGGGCATTTTGTTCATTCTTACTAAGAGTTATGGAACAGATGTGATGATCTGGTACAATTTTGGGTAAAATTAGAGAAATGCATTTATGAAAACAAAACATAGAAAACTCCTTTAAGCCTCATTTTAAGCAATATTCCATTTTATCATCAAATCATGCCAAAATCTGTCATCATTTTCCTTCCACTTTCGATACATGAGGGTGGAGGAATTGAATGCTTTCAGTAAACACTAAATACAGTCATTGGGTGAACAACTTCCAGTGCATCCACCCTCCTCTGCACAGCTCTATCTATAGCCCATGCCTCGCAACCACATAACATTGTCAGAAACACTATTCCTTCAAACATACCCATATTTCCTTTCCGAGATAACGTTCTCGCCTTCCACACATTTTCAACTCTCCCAGAACTTTTGCCCCCTCCCCCACCCTATGACTCAATTCTGCTTCCATAGTTCCATCCGCTGCCAAATCCACTCCCAGATATCTATAACACTTCACTTCCTCCAGTCTTTCTCCATTCAAACTTACCTCACAGTTGACTTGTCCCTCAACCCTACTGTACCTAATAACCTTGCTCTTATTCGCATTTACTCTCAGCTTTCTTCTTTCACACACTTTACCAAACTCAGTCACCACCTTCTGCAATTTCTCACCCAAATCAGCCACCAGCGCTGTATCATCAGTGAACAACTGACTCATTTCCCAAGCTCTTTCATCCACAACAGACTGCATACTTGTCTCCCACATTAGCGAGGTAGGGAGGGGAAACAGACAAAAGAATGGCCCAACCCACCCACATACACATGTATATACATATATGCTCACACGCGCACAAATACACACCTATACATTTCAACGTATACATACATGTACATTCACAGACGTACATATATACACAAGCACATATTCATACATGCTGCCGTCATCCATCCTAGCCGCCACCCCGCCACACAATAAATGGCACATCACTCCCCCCACAAGCATGTGAGGTACTACTAGGAAATGACAACAAAGGCCAAATTCGTTCACACTCAGTCTCTCGCTGTCATGTGTAATGCACCAAAACCACAGCTCCCTTTCCACATCCAGGCCCCACAAAACTTTCCATGGTTTATCCCAGACGCCTCACATGCCCTGGTTCAATCCATTGACAGCACATTGACCCAGGTATACCACATCATTCCAATTCACTCTATTCCTTGCGCACCTTTCACCCTCCTATATTTTCAGGCCCCGATTGCTCAAAATCTTTTTCACTCCATCTTTCAACCTCCAATTTGGTCTCCCACTTCCCCTCGTTCCCTCCACCTCTGACACATATATCCTCTTTGTCAATCTTTCCTCGCTTATTCTATCCATGTGACCAAACCATTTCAATACACCCTCTTCTGCTCTCTCAACCACACTCTTTTTATTACCACACATCTCTCTTACCCTTTCATTACTTACTTGATCAAACCACCTCACACCATGTATTATCCTCAAACATCACATTTCCAACACATCCACTGTCCTCTGCATAACATTATCTAAGGCCCATGCCTCACTACCATATAACATTGTTGGAACCACCATTCCTTCAAACATACCCATTTTTGCTCTCCGAGATAATGTTCTTGCCTTCCACATGCTCTTCAACGCTCCCAGAACCTTCGCCCCCTCCCCCAACCAGTGACTCATTTCCACTTCCATGGCTCCATCTGCTGCCAGATCCACTTGTATATATCTAAAACACTTAACTTCCTCCAGTCTTTCTCCATTCAAACGTACCTCCCAATTTACTTGGTTCCTCAAACCTACTGAACCTATTAACTTGCTCTTATTCATATTTACTCTCGGCTTTCTTCTTTCACACACTTTACCAAACTCAATCTCCAACTTCTGGAGTTTCTCACCTGAAGCAGCCACCAGCACTGCATCATCAGCGAACAACAACTGACTCACTTTCCAAACCTATCATCCACAACAGACTGCATACTTGCCTCTCTCTCCAAAAGTCTTGCATCCACCTCCCTAACAACCCCATCCGTAAACAAATTAAACAACCGAGGAGACATCATACACCCCTGCTGCAAACCAACATTCACTGGGAACCAATCACTTTCCTCTCTTCCTACTTGTACACATGCCTTACATCCTTAATAAAAACTTTTCACTGCTTTTAGCAATGTACCTCCCACACCATATACTCTTAATACCTTCCACTGAGCATCTCTATCAACTCTATCATATGCCTTCTCCAGATCCATTAATGCTACATACAAATCCATCTGTTTTTCGAAGTCTCACATACATTTTTTAAAGCAAACACCTGATCCACACATCCTCTACCACTTCTGAAATCACACTGCTCTTCCCCAATCTGATGCTCTGTCCATGCCTTGACCCTCTCAATTAACACCCTCCTATATAATTTCCCAGGAATACTCAACAAACTTATACCTCTGTAATTTGAGCACTCACCTTTATCCTATTTGCTTTTCTACAATGGCACTATGCATGCATTACACCAATCTTCAGGCACTTCACCATGAACCATACATACATTGAATATCCTCACCAACCAGTCAACAACACAGTCACCCCCTTTTTAGATAAATTCCATTGCAGTACCATCCAAACCTCCCACCTTGCTGGCTTTCATCTTCCCCAATACTTTCACTACCCCTTCTTTGTTTACCAAACCATTTTCCCTGGCCCTCTCACTTCGCACACCACCTCGACCAAAACACCCTATGTCTACCACTCTATCATCCATGATATTCTAGAAACCTTCAAAATACTCACTCCATCTCCTTCTCACTTCACCACTACTTGTTATTACCTACCCATTAGCCCCCTTCACCGATCTTCCCATTTGTTCTGTTGTCTTACGCACTGTATTTATCTCCTTCCAAACATCTTTATATTTTCCCTGATATTTCATGATACTCTCACCCCATCTCTCATTTGCCCTCTTTTTCACCTCTTGCACCTTTCTCTTGACTTCCTGCCTCTTTCTTTTACACATCTCCCTATTATTTGCATTACTTCCCTGCAAAAATTGTCGAAACACATCTCTCTTCTCTTTCACTAACAATCTTACTTCTTCATCCCACCACTCACTATGCTTTCTAATCCGCCCACCTCCCACCTTTCTCATGCCACAAGCATCTTTTGCGCAAGCCATCACTGCTTCCCTAAATACATCCCATTCCTCCCCCACTCCCCTTACATCCTTTGCTCTCACCTTTTTCCATCCTGCACTCAATCTCTCCTGGTGCTTCCGCACACAAGCCTCCATTCCAAGGTCATTTACTCTCACCACTCTCTTCACCCCAACATTCTCTCTTCCTTTCTGAAAACCTCTACAAATCTTCACCTTCGCCTTCAAAAGATAATGATCAGACATCCCCCCAGTTGCCGCTCTCAGTACATTAACATCCAAAAGTCTCTCTTTCAAGTGCCTATCAATTAACATGTGATCCAATAATGCTCTCTGGCCATCTCTCCTACCTACATACATATACTTATGTATATCTCTCTTTTTGCAGGAAAATAATGCAAATTACTGGGAGACATATAAAAGAAAGAGGCAGGAGGTCAAGAGAAAGGTGCAAGAGGCAAAAAAGAGGGCAGATGAGAGTTGGTGTGAGAGAGTATTATTAAATTTTAGCGAGAATAAAATGATGTTTTGGAAGTTTATAAGTAAAGTGTGTAAGACAAGGGAACAAATGGGAACTTCAGTGAAGGGGGCAAATGGGGAGGTGATAACAAGTAGTGGTGATGTGAGAAGGAGGTGGAGTGAGTATTTTGAAGGTTTGTTGAATGTGTTTGATGATAGAGTGGCAGATACAGAGTGTTTTGGTTGAGGTGGTGTGCAAAGTGACAGGGTTAGGGAAAAGGATTTGGTAAACAGAGAAGAGGTAGTAAAAGATTTGTGGAAGATGAAAGCCGGCAAGGCAGCAGTTTTGGATGGTATTGCAGTGGAATTTATAAAAAAAAGGGGGTGACTGTATTGTTGACTGGTTGGTAAGGTTATTTAATGTATGTATAATTCATGGTGAGGTGCCTGAGGATTGGCTGAATGCTTGCATAGTGCCATTGTACAAAGGCAAAGGGGATAAGAGTGAGTGCTCACATTACAGAGGTATAAGTTTGTTGAGTATTCCTGGTAAATTATATGGGAGGGTACTGATTGAGAGGGTGAAGGCATGTACAAAGCATCAGATTGGGGAAGAGCAGTGTGGTTTCAGAAGTGGTAGAGGATGTCTGGATCAGGTGTTTGCTTTGAAGAATGTATGTGAGAAATACTTAGAAAAACAAATGGATTTGTATGTAGCATTTATGGATCTGGAGAAGGCATATGATAGAGTTGATAGAGATGCTCTGTAGAAGGTATTAAGAATATATGGTGTGGGAGGCAAGTTGTTAGAAGCAGTGAAAAGTGATTGGTTCTCAGTGAATGTAGGTTTGCGGCAGGGGTGTGTGATGTCTCCATGGTTGTTTAATTTGTTTATGGATGGGTTTCGTTAGGGAGGTGAATGCAAGAGTTTTGGAAAGAGGGGCAAGTATGCAGTCTGTTGTGGATGAGAGAGCTTGGGAATGAGTCAGTTGTTGTTTGCTGATGATACAGTGCTAGTGGCTGATTCATGTGAGAAACTGCAGAAGCTGGTGACTGAGTTTGGTAAAGTGTGTGAAAGAAGAAAGTTGAGAGTAAATGTGAATATGAGCAAGGTTATTAGGTACAGTAGGGTTGAGGGTCAAGTCAATAGGGAGGTATGTATGAATTGAGAAAACCTGGAGGAAGTGAAGTGTTTTAGATATCTGGGAGTGGATTTGGCAATGGATGGAACCATGGAAGCGGAAGTGAATCATAGGGTGGGGGAGGGGGCGAAAATTCTGGGAGCCTTGAAGAATGTGTGGAAGTCGAGAACATTATCTCAGAAAGCAAAAATGGGTATGTTTGAAGGAATAGTGGTTCCAACAATGTTGTATGGTTGCGAGGCGTGGGCTATGGATAGAGTTGTGCGCAGGAGGGTGGATGTGCTGGAAATGAGATGTTTGAGGACAATATGTGGTGTGAGGTGGTTTGATCGAGTAAGTAATGTAAGGGTAAGAGAGATATGTGGTAATAAAAAGAGAGTGGTTGAGAGAGCAGAAGAGGGTGTTTTGAGATAGTTTGGTCACATGGAGAGAATGAGTGAGGAAAGATTGACCAAGAGGATATATGTGTCAGAGGTGGAGGGAACGAGGAGAAGTGGGAGACCAAATTGGAGGTGGAAAGATGGAGTGAAAAAGATTTTGAGTGATCAGGGCCTGAACATACAGGAGGGTGAAAGGCGTGCAAGGAATAGAGTGAATTGGAACGATGTGGTATACCAGGGTTGACGTGCTGTCAATGGGTTGAACCAGGGCATGTGAAGCGTCTGGGGTAAACCATGGAAAGTTCTGTGGGGCCTGGATGTGGAAAGGGAGCTGTGGTTTCGGTGCATTATTACATGACAGCTAGAGACTGAGTGTGAACGAATGGGGCCTTTGTTGTCTTTTCCTAGCACTACCTTGCTCACATGAGGGGGGAGGGTGTTGTTATTCCATGTGTGGCGAGGTGGCGATGGGAATGAATAAAGGCAGACAGTATGAATTATGTACATGTGCATATATGTATATGCCTGTGTGTGTGTATATGTATACATTGAGTTGTATAGGTATGTATATTTGTGGGTGTGGACGTGTATGTATATACATGTGTATGTGGGTGGGTTGGGCTATTCTTTCGTCTGTTTCCTTGCGCTACCTCGCTAACACGGGAGACAACGACAAAGCAAAATAAATATAAATAAATAAAAAGATGTTTTGCAAGGAGGTAAATAAAGTGCGTAAGACAAGGGAACAAATGGGAACATCAGTGAAGGGGGCAAATGTGGAGGTGATAACAAGTAGTCGTGATGTAAGAAGGAGATGGAGTGAGTATTTTGAAGGTTTGTTGAATATGTTTGATGATAGAGTGGCAGATATAGGGTGTTTTGGTCGAGATGATGTGCAAAGTGAGAGGGTTAGGGAGAATGATTTGCTAAACAGAGAAGAGGTAGTAAAAGATTTGCGGAAGATGAAAGCCGGCAAGAAAGCGGGTTTGCATGGTACTGCAGTGGAATTTATTAATAAAGGGGGTGACTGTATTGTTGACTGTTTGGTAGGGTTATTTAATGTATGCACAATTCATTGTGAGCTGCCTGAGGACTGGTGGAGTGCTTGCATAGTGCCATTGTACAAAGGCAAAGGGATAAGACTGTGCTTAAATTACAGAGGTATGTTTTTGAGTATTCCTGGGAAATTATATGGGAGGGTATTGATTGAGAGGCTGAAGGCATATACAGAGCATCAGATTGGGGAAGAGCAGTGTGGTTTCAGAAGGGGTAGGGGATGTGTGGATCAGGTGTTTGCTTTGAAAAATGTATGTGACAAATACTTAGAAAAGCAAATGGATTTCTATGTAGCATTTATGGATCTGGAGAAGGCATATGATGGACTTGATAGAGATGCTCTGTTGAAGGTATTGAGAATATATATGGTGTGGGAGGTAAGTTGTTAGAAGCAGTGAAAATTTTTTATCAAGGATGTATGGCATGTGTACGTGTAGGAAGAGAGGAGATTGATTGGTTCTCAGTGAATGTTGGTTTGCGGCAGGGGTGCATGATGTCTCCATGGTTGTTTAATTTGTTTATGGATGGGGTTGTTAGGGAAGTGAATGCAAGAGTTTTGGAAAGAGGGGTAAGTATGCAGTCTGTTGTGGATGAGAGAGCTTGGGAAGTGAGTCAGTTGTTTTTTGCTGATGATACAGCGCTGGTGGCTAATTCTGGTGAGAAACTGCAGAAGCTGGTGACTGAGTTTGGTAAAGTGTGTGAAAGAAGAAAGCCGAGAGTAAATGTGAATAAGAGCAAGGCTATTGGGTACAGTAGGGTTGAGGGACAAGTTAATTGGGAGGAAAGTTTAAATGGAGAAAAACTGAAGAAAGTGAAGTGTTTTAGGTATCTGGGAGTGGATTTAGCAGCGGATGGAACCATGAAAGCGGAAGTGAATCATAGGGTGGGGGAGGAGGCAAAAGTTCTGGGAGCGTTGAAATGTGTGGAAGTCAAGAACGTTATCTTGGAAAGCAAAAATGGGTATGTTTGAAGGAATAGTGGTTCCAACAATGATATATGGTTGTGAGGCATGGGCTATAAATAGAGTTGTGTGGAGGAGGGTGGATGTGCTGGAAACGAGATGTTTGAGGACAATATGTGGTGTGAGGTGGGTTTGATCGAGTAAGTAATGAAAGGGTTGATGAGATGTGTGGTAATAAAAAGAGTGTGGTTGAGAGAGCAGAAGAGGGTGTTTTGAAATGGTTTGGTCACTTGGAGAGAATGAGTGAGGATTGACAAAGACGATATATGTGTCAGAGATGGAGGGATCAAGGAGAAGTGGGAGACCAAATTTGAGGTGGAAAGATGGAGTGAAAAAGATTGTGAGTGACTGGGGCCTGAACATGTAGGAGGGTGAAAGGCGTGCAAGGAATGGAGTGAATTGGAACGAAGTGGTATACTGGGGTTGACATGCTGTCAATGGATTGAACCAGGGCATGTGAAGCATCTGGGGTAAACCATGGAAAGTTTTGTGGGGCCTGGATGTGGAAAGGGAGCTGTGGTTTCGATGCATTATACATGACAGCTAGAGACTGAGTGTGAACGAATGTGGACTTTGTTGTCTTTTCCTAGCGCTACCTCATGCACATGCTGGGGAAGGGCGTTTTCATTTCATGTGTGGCGGGGTGGCGACGGGAATGAATAAGGGCAGACAGTGTGAATTATGTACATGTGTATATATGTATATGTCTGTGTGTGTATATATATATATATATATATATATATATATATATATATATATATATATAAGTATACGTTGAGATGTATAGGTATGTATATGTGCGTGTGTGGACGTGTATGTATATACATAAGTATGTGGGTGGGTTGAGCCATTCTTTCGTCTGTTTCCTTGCGCTACCTCGCTAACACAGGAGACCGACAAAGTATAATAATAATTAATAAAATATCTTTTTAAACCAGGCATTCCCAATCACCAGTCCTTTTTCAGCACACAAATCTACAAGCTCTTCACCATTTGCATTTACAACACTAAACACCCCATATACACCAATTATACCCTTAACTGCCACATTACTCACCTTTGCATTCAAATCACCCATCACTATAACCCAGTCTCATGCATCAAAGCTGCTAACACACTCACTCAGCTGCTCCCAAAACACTTGCTTCTCATGATCTTTCTTCTCATGCCCAGGTGCATAGGTACCAATAATCACCCATTTCTCTCCATCCACTTTCAGTTTTACCCATATCTCTCTTGAGTTTACTTTCTTACACTCTATCATGTACCCCCACCACTTGTTCTGTTTCCCCTTTTAGAAAGTAAAAGGAAGTACAAGGAAACAGACGAGAGAATGGCCCAACCCACCCACATACACATGTATATACATAAACACCCACACACACACACATATCCATACCTATACATTTCAATGTATACATACATATACATACACAGACATATACATATATACACATATTCATACATGCTGCCTTCATCCATTCCAGCCGCCACCCCGCTACACATGAAAAGACACCCCCTCCCCCTGCGAGCACATGAGGTAGTGGTAGGAAAAGACAACAAAGGCTTCATTTATTCACAGTCAGTCTCTAGCTGTCATGTGTAATGCACCAAAACCACAGCTCCCTTTCCAGATCTAAGCCCCACAAAAGTTTCCATGGTTTACCCCAGACACTTCACACGACATGGTTCAATCCTTTCACAGCACGTCAACCCTGGTATACCACATCGTTCCTATTCACTCTATTCCTTGCATGCCATTCACCCTCCTGTATGTTCAGGCCCTAATCGCTCAAAATCTTTTTCACTCCATCCTTCCATCTCCAATTTGGTCTCCCACTTTTTGTTCCCTCCACCTCTGACACATATATCCTCTTTGTCAATCTTTCCTCACTCATTCTATCCATGTGACCAAACCATTTCAATACACCCTCTTTTGCTCTCAACCACACTGTTTATTACCACACTTCTCTCTTACTTTTTCATTAATTACTGGATCAAACCACCTCGCACCACATATTATCCTCAAACATCTCATTTCCAACACATCTACCCTTCTCTGCACAACCTTATCTATAGCCCATGACTCACAACCGTTTAACATTGTTGGAACCACTATTCCTTCAAACACCCATTTTTGCTCTGAGATAACGTTTTTGCCTTCCACACATTCTTCAACACTCCCAGAACCTTCGCTCCCTTCCCCACCCTGTGACTCACTTCCGCTTCCATGGTTCCATCCGCTGCCAAATCCACTCCCAGATATCTAAAACACTTAACTTCCTCCAGATTTTCTCCATTCAAACATACCTCCCAATTTACTTGTCCCTCAACCCTACTGCACCTAATAACTTGCTCTTATTCACTTTTACTTTTGGCTTTCTTCTTTCACACACTTTACCAAACTCACTCACCAACTTCTGCAGTTTCACTCGAAACAATCACCAGCACTGTATCATCAGCGAACAACAACTGACTTGCTTCCCAAGCCCTCTCATCGACAGCAGACTTTATACTTGCCCCCTCTCCAAAACTCTTGCATTCACCTCCCAAACCTCACCCATAAACAAATTAAACAACCATGGAGGCATCACACACCCCTGCCATAAACTGACATTTACTGGGAACAATCACTTTCCTCTCTTCCTATTCGTAAACATGCCTTACATCCTCGAAAAAACTATTCACTGCTTCTAGCAACTTACCTCTCACACCATACACTCTTAATACCTTCCACAGAGCATCTCTATGAACTTTTATCATATGCCTTCTCCAGATCCATAAATGCTACATACAAATCCATCTGTTTTTCTAAATATTTCTCACATACATTCTTCAAAGCAAACACCTGATCCACACCTCCTCGACCACTTCTGAAACCATACTGCTCTTCCCCAATCTGATGATCTGTACATGCCTTGACCCTCTCAATCAATACCCTACCATATAATTTCCCAGGAATACTCATCAGACTTATACCTTTGTAATTTGAACACTCACCTTTATCCCCTTTGGCTTTGTACAATATTACTATGCATGCATTCTGCCAATCCTCAGGCACTTCACCATGAACCATACACACATTGAATATTATCACCAACCAGTCAACACCACAGTCACCCACGTTTTTAATAAATTCCACTGCAATACCATCCAAACCCGCAACGTTGCTGGCTTTTATCTTCCCCAATGCTTTCACTCCCTCTTCTTTGTTTACCAGAGCATTCTCCCTGACACTCACTTCACACACCACCTCAACCAAAATACCCTATATCTACCACTCTATCATCAAACACATTCAGCAAACCTTCAAAGTACTCACTCCATCTCCTTCTCACTTCACCACTAATTGTTATTATATCCCCATTAGCCCCCTTCACCGATGTTCTCATTTGTTCTCTTGTCTTACACACTTTATTTACTTCCTTCCAAAACATCTTTTTATTCTCCCTAAAATTTAATGATACTCTCACCCCAACTCTCAGTTGCCCTCTTTTTCAACTCCTGCACCTTTCTGTTGAGATCCTGCTTCTCTCTGTTATACATCTCCCAGTCATTCACACTACTTCCCTGCAAAAATAGTTCAAGCACCTCTGTCTTCTCTTTAAATAACAGTCTTGCTTTTTCATCCCACCACTCACTACCCTTTCTAATCTGCCCACCTCCCACCTTTCTCATGCCACAAGCATCTTTTGCACAAGCCATCACGGCTTCCCTAAATACATCCCATTCCTCCCCCACTCTCCTTACGTCATTTGCTCTCACCTTTTTCCATTCTGCACTCAGTCTCTCCTGGTACTTCCTCACACAAGTCTCCTTTCCAAGCTCACTGCCTCACCACTCTCTTCACCCCAACATTCTCTCTTCCTTTCTGAAAATCTCTACAAATCTTCACCTCCACCTCCACAAGATAATGATCAGACATCCCTCCAGTTGCCCCTCTCAGCACATTAACATTCAAAAGTCTCTCTATCACATGCCTATCAATTAACACTTCATCCAATAATGCTCTCTGGCTATCTCTCCTACTTACATATGTATACTTATGTATATCTCTCTTTTTAAACCAGGTATTCCCAATCGCCAGTCCTTTTTCAGCACACAAATTTACAAGCTCTTCACCATTTCCATTTACAACACTAAACACCCCATATACACCAATTATACCCTCAACTGCCACATTACTCACCTTTGCATTCAAATCACCCTTCACTATAATCCATTCTCATGGATCAGAGCTGCTAACACACTCACTCATCTGCTCGCAAAACACTTGCCTCTCATGATCTTTCTTTTCATAACCAAGTGCATAGGCACCAATAATCACCCATGTCTCTCCATACACTTTCAGTTTTACCCATATCCATCCAGAGTTTACTTTCTTACACTCTATCTCATACTCCCACCACTCCTGCTTCAGGAGTAGTGCTACTCCTTCCTTTGCTCTTGTCCTCTCACTAACCCCTGACTTTACTCCCAAGACATTCCCAGACCACTCATCCCCTTTACCCTTGAGCTTCATTTCACTCAGAGCCAAAATGTCCAGGTTCCTTTCCTCAAACATACAACCTATCTCTCCTTTTTTCTCATCTTTGTTACATCCACACACATTTCGACACCCCAATCTGAGCCTTCGAGGAGGATGAGCACTCCCCACATGACTCCTTGTTTCATCTTTTACAAAGTAAAAATTTATTTTAAACTCATTCACTGTCTCTCGCGTTTGCGAAGTGGTGCAAGGAAACAGACAAAGATTGCCTCAATCCGCCCACATAGACATGATTTTTAATTTTCTATTTTAGTATACTTTGTTGCTGTCTCCCGCGTTAGCAAGGTAGCGCAAGGAAACAGACGAAAGAATGGCCCAACCCCCCCACATCCACATGTATATACATACACGTCCCCACACGCACATATACATACCTATACAATTCAACATATACGTATATATATGCATACAAAGACATATACATATATACACATGTACATCATTCATACTTGCTGCCCTTATTCATTCCTGTCACCACCCCACCACACATGAAAAGACAATCCCCTCCCCCCCGCATGCGCGCAAGGTAGCGCTAGGAAAAGACAACAAAGGCCACATTTGTTCACATTCAGTCTCAAGCTGTCACATATAATACAGGGAAACCACAGCTCCCTTTCCACATCCAGGCCCCACAAAACTTTCCATGGTGTACCCCAGACGCTTCACATGCCCTGGTTCAATCCACTGACAGCACGTCGACCCCGGTGTACCACATTGTTCCAATTCACTCTATTCCTTGCATGCCTTTCACCCTCCTGCATGTTCAGGCCCTGATCGCTCAAAATCTTTTTCACTCCATCTTTCCACCTCCAATTTGGTCTCCCACTTCTCATTCCCTCCACCTCTGACACATATATCCTCTTTGTCAATCTTTCCTCACTCACTCTCTCCATGTGACCAAACCATTTCAAAATACCCTCTTTTCCTCTCTCAACCACGCTCTTTTTATTACCACTCATCTCTCTTACCCTTTCTTTACTTACTCGATCAAACCACCTCACACCACATATTGTCCTCAAACATCTCATTTCCAGCACATCCACCCTCCTCCGCACAACTCTCTTTATAACCCATGCCTCGCAACCTTGTAACATTGTTGGAACCACTATTCCTTCAAACATACCCATTTTTGATTTGTGAGATAATATTCTCGCCTTCCACACATTTTTCAACGCTCCCAGAACTTTTGCCCCCTCCCCCGCTCTATGATTCACTTCCGCAACCATGGTTCCATCCACTGCGAAATCCACTCCCAGACATCTAAAATACTTCACTTCCTTCAGTTTTTCTCCATTCAAACTTACCTCCCAATTGACTTGTCCCTCAACCCTACTGTACGTAATAACCTTGCTCTTATTCACAATTACTTTCAGCTTTCTTCTTTCACACACTTTACTAAACTCAGTCACCAGCTTCGGCAGTTTCTCACCCGAATCAGCCACCAGCGCTGTATCATCAGCGAACAACAACCGACTCACTTCTCAAGCTCTCTCATCCACAACAGACTGCATACTTGCCCCTCTCTCCAAAACTCTTGCATTCACCTCCCTAACAACCCTATCCATAAACAAATTGAATAACCATGGAGACATCACGCACCCCTGCCACAAACCGACATTCACTGAGAACTAATCACTTTCCTCTCTTCCTACTTGTACACGTCTTACATCCCCGATAAAAACTTTCACCGCTTCTAACATCTTGCCTCCCACACCATATATTCTTAATATCTTCTACAGAGCATCTCTGTCAACTCTATCATATGTCTTCTCCAGATCCATATATGGTAAATACAAATCCATTTGCTTTTCTAAGGATTTCTCGCATACATTCTTCAAAGCAAACACCTGATCCACACATTCTTTACCACTTCTGAAACCATACTGATCTTCTCCAATCTGGTGCTGTGTACATGCCTTCACCCTCTCAGTCAATACCCTCCCACTACTTGTTGTCACCTTCCCATTAGCCCCCTTCACCGATGTTCCCATTTGTTTTCTTGTCTTAGGCACTTTATTTACCTCCTTCTAAAACATCTTTTTATTCTACCTAAAATTCAGTAATACTTTCTCACCCCAACACTCAATTTCCCTCTTTTTCACCTGTTGCACCTTTCTCTTGACCTCCTGCCTCTTTCTTTTATACATCTCCCATTCATGTGCACTATTTCCCTGCAAAACCCATCCAAATGCCTGCTCTTTCACTAATAATCTTCCTTCTTCATCCCACCACTCACTGCCCTTTCTAATCTGCCCACCTCCCACACTTCTTATGCCACAAGCATCTTTTGCGCTAGCCATCACTGCTTCCCTAAATATATCCCATTCCTCCCCCCCTCCCCTTACGTCCTTTGCTCTCATCTTTTTTCCATTCTGCACTTAGTGTCTCCTGGTACTTGCTCACACGTCTCCTTCCCAAGCTTACTTACTCTCACCACTCTCTTCACCGCAACATTCTCTCTTCTTTTCTGAAAACCTCTACAAATCTTCACCTTCGCCTCCACAAGATAATGATCAGACATCCCTCCAGTTGCACCTCTCAGCACATTAACATCCAAAAGTCTTTCTTTTGCACACTTATCATTTAACACATAATCCAATAATTTTATTATCTATTTATACTTGATTGCCATTTCCCGCATCACCAAGGTAGCAGTCAGGAAACAGATAAGGAATGACCCATCCACTCATATGCATATATATATATTTCTTTCTTTCTTTCAAACTATTCGCCATTTCCCGCATTAGCGAGGTAGTGTTAAGAACAGAGGACTGGGCCTTTGAGGGAATACCCTCACCTGGCCCAATTCTCTGTTCCTTCTTTTGGAAAAAAAAAAAAAAAAAAAAAAAAAAAAAAAAAAAACGAGAGGGGAGGATTTCCAGCCCCCCGCTCCCTCCCCTTTTAGTCGCCTTCTACGACATGCAGGGAATACGTGGGAAGTATTCTTAATCCCCTATCCCCAGGGATAATATATATATATATCTTTTCTTTTAAACTATTCGCCATTTCCCGCGTTAGCGAGGTAGCGCTAAGAACAGAGGACTGGGCCTTTTTTGGAATATCCTCAACTGGCCCCCTCTGTTCCTTCTTTTGGAAAAAAAAAAAAAAAAAAAAAAAAAAAAAAAAAAAAAAAATTATATATATTTTTATTTTATTTATTATACTTTGTCGTTGTCTCCCGCATTAGCAAGGTATCGCAAGGAAACAGACGAAAGAATGGCCCAACCAACCCACATACATATGCATATACATACACGTCCACACACGGACATATACATACCTGTACATCTCAACATATACATATATATACGTACACAGACATATACATGTATACACATGTACTTAATTCATACTTACTTCCTTTATTCATTCCTGTCGCCACCCCGCCACACATGCAATGACACCCCCCCTCCCCAAGGACATGTGCGAGGTAGCGCTAGGAAAAGACAACAAAAGGCCACATTCTTTCACACTTAGTCTCTAGCTGTCATGTATAATGCACCAAAACCACAGCTCCCTTTCCACATCCAGGCCCCACAAAACTTTCCATGGTTTACCCCAGACACTTCACATGCCCTGGTTCAATCCATTGACAGCAAATCAACCCTGGTATACCACATCATTCCCATTCACTCTATTCCTTGCACGCCTTTCACCCTCCTGCATGTTCAGGCCCCGATCGCTCAAAATCTTTTTCACTCCATCTTTCCACCTCCAATTTGGTCTCCCACTTCTCCTCGATCCCTCCACCTCTGAAACATATATCCTCTTTGTCAATCTTTCCTCACTCATTCTCTCCATATGACTAAGCCATTTCAACATACCCTTTTCTGCTCTCTCAACCACACTCTTTTTACTACCACACATCTCTCTTACCCTTTCATTACTTACTCGATCAAACCTCCTCACACCACATGTTGTCCTCAAACATCTCATTTCCAGCACATTCACCCTCCTCCAAACAACCCTATCTATAGGCCACGCCTCTCAACCTTATAACATTGTTGGAACATCTATTCCTTCAAGCATACCCATTTTAGCTTTCTGAAATAATGTTCCCGCATTCCACACATTTTTCAGTGCTCCCAGAACTATTGCCCCCTCCCCCACCCTGTGACTCACTTCTGCTTCCATGGTTCCATCCGCTGCCAAATCCACTCCCAGATATCTAAAACTCTTCACTTCCTCCAGCTTTTCTCCATTCAAACTTACCTCCTGATAGACTTGTCCCTCAACCCTACTGTACCTAATAACCTTGCTCTTATTCACATTTATTCTCAATTTTCTTCTTTCACATACTTTACCAAACTCAGTCACCAGCTTCTGTAGTTTCTCAGCCAAATCAGCCACCAGCGCTGTATCATCAGCAAACAACTGACTCTTCCCAAGCCCTCTCATCTATAACAGACTGCATACTTGCTCCTCTCCCCAAAACTATTGCATTCACCTCTCTAACAACCCTATCCATAAAAAAAGTAAACAACCATGGAGACATCACGCACCCCTGCCGCAAACCGACATTCACTGGGAACCAATCACTTTGTTCTCTTCTTACTCATACACATGCCTTACATCCTCGATAAAAACTTTACACTGCTTCCAGCAATTTGCCTCCCACACCATATACTCTTAATACCTTCCATAGAGCATCTCTATCCACTCTATCATATGCCTTCTCCAGATCCATAAATAATACATACAAATCCATTTGTTTTTCTAAGTATTTTTCACGTACATTCTTCAAAGCAAACACCTGATCCACACATCCTCTGCCACTTCTGAAACCACACTGCTCTTCCCCAGTCTCATGTTCTGTACATGCCCTCACCCTCTCAATCAATACCCCCATACAATTTCCCAGGAATACTCAACAACCTTGCCCCATGCTGCAGTGTTGGATTACTTTCCCTTTTCTATAGCCTACTTTGTTTTTTTTTTTGGTTTTCACTCCTGAGAACAAGCAGCTTGTGTGCCTGTACCACTAGCTAGACCTTGCAGTACTAAGCAAGCTGGTGCATCACGTGATTCCTGTGTGGCTGTTAGGAACTCAAGGGTGGGCCATTTCGATAATTGCTCCCTTCCTGTCATGTCAAAGCTTTGGAATTCTTTGCCTTCTCATGTCTTTTGCAATAACTATGATCTGCCACATTTTGAGCCAGATTTTTCAATTCCTCCGAAATATGTAAATACTTCACAATGCTCTCGATATTTCTTAATTAAGGCCTGGCCTTGATGTGGACTTTTGTCCATGACTGGAATCTTCAACATAAAAAATTATTATTATCTCTGTGCATAGAGGGGAAAGAATACCTACATTTCTCATGCATGCTGTAGATGACTAAGAGGGGCAGGAGCAGAAGGCTGGAGATCATTCCCTTCGGTCATTATCTTGAAAAAAGAAGTAACACAAGGAGCCAATGTAGAATTTTTCCAAGTTCAGTTTACTCTTTCTGATGCTGATTTGCCAAGGTGGGAAACTGCAAACAGGTTTGACAGAAAGATTATCATTATCAGTAAACATTGGGGAGAATGAGATGATTTAGAGGTTTAGAGGTTGATATTGAGAAAAACAAATGAGCAGATAGGAACATCTGAATAGGCATATTGGTTAGATGTAACAGGTATTGACCAGATAAGGCAGCTGGAGTGGATGATATTGTGGTTGAAGTTTTTAAGAAAGGGGCTGGCTGCTGTTGACTGGTTACAGGATTTTAAATGTATGTATGGATCATGGTAAAGTGCCTGAGGATTGGTAGAATGCAGTCATAGCACCACTGTGTAAAGGCAAGGGGTAGTTAGTTTTCAAAATACAGAGACAGAAGTTTGTTGAGTGTACCTGGTAAGCTGTAAGGGAGAGCGGTGATAGAAAGGGTAAAGACAGGTACAGAGGACAGATTAGGGAAGAAAAATGTCATTTCAGAAGTGGTATAAGTTTTGTGGGTTAGGTGTTTCCTGTAAAGAACGTGAGAAATGTTTAGGTTTCATGAAACAGGATTTGTATGTGGCATTTATGCATCTGGAAAAAGCATATGACAGGATTGATAAGTGATGCCTTGTGGAAGGTATTATAGATATATGGTGCTGGAGGAAAGGTGCTAGAAGCACTGAGAAGTTTTTATCAAGAGTGTAAGGCATGTGTTTGAGTTGAGAGAGAGGGTAGTGAGTGGTTTCAAGTGAAGGTTGGTCTTTGGCAGGGATGCATGTCACCATGGCTGCTTAAATTGCAATGAATGGGTTAGTGAGGAAAATGAATTAAAAGATCTTGGAGAAGGGGACAGGTATACAGTCTGTAAAAGGTGAGGGGGACCTGGAAAGAGTGTCAGTTGTTCCTTGCTGAAGAAACAGCACTGGTGGCAGATTCTAGTGCAAAACTGCATGAGTTGGTGGTTGAGTTTGTGTGTGTGTGTGAAAGGAGGAAGGTTAATGTGAATGAAAGCAGGTATTTGGGTGTGAGGGTGAATGAAGAAAATTTGGAGAGTGGATTGTTTTAAGATACTTGGCAGTGGCTATGGCACTAAATGAAACCATAGGAGCAGAAATGAGTCAGTCACGTGGTGGACGAGGAGGCGAAGGTTCTGGGAGCAACGAAGAATATGTGGAAAGGAGGCCATCATCTGGAGTGCTAAAATTAAGTATGCTTCAAGTTAAAAGTAGTCCCAACAATTTTGTGTGGATGCAAGACATGGGCTTTAGATAAGGATGTGTAGAGAAGGGGGGATGTGTTAGAATTGAACTGTTTGTGGACTATGTGGTATGAGGTGGTTTGATCTAGTAAGTAATAAAAGGGTGATAGAGAGGTGTGGTAATAAAAAGAGTTTGTATCAGAGAGAGAGATGAAGAGGTATGCTGCAATGGTTTGGACATATGGAGAAAAAGAGCAAGGAGAGGTTGAGAAAGAGGATATGTGTGTCAAAAGTGGAGTGAAAACAGAGAAGGGGAGACCACATTGAAGATGGAAGGATCGAGTGCAAATGATTTTGAGTGAGAAAGTCCTGAACATGCAGGAGAAGAAAGGGAGTGCATGAGATAGAGTGAATTGGAATAATGTGTTTTACAGGGTTCGACATGCTGTCAGTAGACTGAACTAGGGCACATGAAAGGGCAGGAGAGAAACATGGGAAAGGTCTGTGGGGCCTGGTTATGGATAGGGGGCTGTGATTTCGAAGCATTGCACATGGCAGCTAGAGAATGGATGCAAGCGAATGTGGCTTTTCTTCGTCTGTTTGTGGCTCCACCTTGCTAATGCAGGAAAAGGAAAACCAAGTATGAAAAAAATATTTTCTATCGTTATTATGAAAAGTCTATTATTGTATGGACTCCCGTGGTGTAGTGGTTAATGTTCCTGACAGTGATGCATTCACGGGCTGCCCTGGGTCAAGCACATAGGTTCAAATACTGGTTGCAGCAATTAGTCCACATTCAACCCAGCTGTTCATCCACCCCTAGGGGTTGGTCAATAAATTGGGTACCTGTTCAGGCTAGGATTAGTGAATTGGAACGTTGTGGCATACCGGGGTCGATGTACTGTCAGTAGACTGAACCAGGGCATGTGATATGTCTGGGGTAAACCATGGAAAGGTCTGTGGGGCCTGGATGTGGATAGGGAGCTGTGGTTTCGGTGCATTGTACATGACTGCTAGAGACTGAGTGTGAACAAAAGTGGCCTTTTTTTTGTCTGTTTTCCTGATGCTACCTCGCTGAGACAGAGGGTAGTGATGCTGTTTCCTGTGGGTTGGGGTGGTACCAGGAATAGATGAAGGTAAACAAGTCTGAATATTTACTTGTGTACATATGTATGTCTGTATATATATACATATATGTTAATATGTATATATGCGTCTATGGGCGTTTATGTATACATAAGTATATACAAGTGGATGGGCCATTCTTTATCCGTTTCTTGGCAATACCTCGTTGATGCAGGAGGCAGCGATCAAGTGTAATAAAAAAATGAAATAATCTATAACGGTCACGAGATGGTCTTGATTAGGACCTCAGCTGCCCATGCTGTCTCAGCTAACATAGAAAAATTTATCATTGCTATTTTTAGTATTTCATCCCTAGGGATAGGGGAGAAAGAATACTTCCCAAGTATTCCCTGCATGTCGTAGAAGGCGACTAAAAGGGAAGGGAGCTGGGGCTGGAAATCCTCCCTTCTTGTTTTTAATTTTCCAAAAGACGGAATAGAGAAGGGGGCCAAGTGGGGATATTCCCTCAAAGGCTCAGTCCTCTGTTCTTAACGCTACCTTGCTAACACGGGAAATGGCGAATAGTATGAAAAAAAAATTAGTATTATTATTATTGTTTAGATGTTTATGTTGTACAGCTGTACACTGCTGTTTTGAAATTTGAGCACCTTGACCACAGTCACTAGAGCAGAAGCAGTAGAATCAGCTTCCCTTCCTCTCCACCTCAAGTCCTTTAACTTTTTAGCCACATTTTAGTTCCCACAAAATCTACCAACTTACTGTGGCAAAGATTATTTGGTCATTAAAGTGCCCACCTGACTTGGGCTTTGATAAGTTATGCACAATGGGCAAACATAACAATAGATTTCTTGGAGCATGGTTCAGCATTATTACATGAACCTATATACTGAATTTCTCCAGTTGCAATATAGCAGAGGAATGCAAAGAATTTTTTTATACATTACAATATTTTGTTCTTTCAGCAGCAGTATGTTCTCAGGATATAAATGGAGGAAATTGTTGCATCAACAAGGCAGTTCTGTTTTCCATGGAAGATGGTGTAGCTCACTAATTAGCAAAGCCCGAGATAAGCTAAAATCTCTGGGAGAAGGACAAGTTAAATTGATAAAGGATGAGACATCTGGGATTGCCACCATTACACTGGAACATGAGCAAAAGAAAAATGCTCTCTCAGGTATGATAATCATAAATGTTTATGACTGCTGTTTAGTTTTTCACCCAAGTGAGGCAAGTCCAGCATTGAATAATGTAATGGAAGACAGTATGCAATCATGTTAGTACAGTATAGGTAGGTAATTGTGCACTTGTGGGATCCTGTCCCTTGAACTTTACCATTATACAACTTTTTAACTTTATTCAGTGTCATCATTTAGCTTTTTCATTCATCCACCATTCCATAACAGTAAGTTACTTTTTACATCTTTTCTAGGGTGATCTCTAATTAATCTTTTTAAACTGAATTAAAAGAATGGTACAAACAGTGTAGTGAGGATATGGAAAAGAATTTATAAACTTTGCCATTACTGACTGGAAAGTGTAGTGTGATTCATGTAAAGTGTGAATGAAGAACTGGTTAATGTCATCTTTAATGTCATCTTGGAATATATATGTTTCTGTGGGGAACACTTCTAAGCAAGCAGAATGAATAGTTAGGGTCAAAGTTAAGCAAAATAAGCTAAGAATCTCACAGAATAGTGGCATCACCACCACCAAGTGGTGTAAAGAATGTAAATAAGCGTGCCCTACACACAACGCCATCTGTGGCTGCCCAGTAAACTAGTCTGGTGGTGACAGTAATTTCAAGTTCCCTTACATAATTTTGTCTGGACTAAAGGAGGTGCCGCACCATCAGTTGCTGAAAATTCGGTGGTAGCGCAAGGAAACAGATGAAAGAATGGCCCAACCCACCCACATACACATGTATGTACATACATGTCCACACACGCACATATATATACCTATACATCTCACCGTATACATACATATATATATATATATATATATATATATATATATATATATATATATATATATATATATATATATTTTTTTTTTTAACTTTGTCGCTGTCTCCCGCGTTTGCGAGGTAGCGCAAGGAAACAGACGAAAGAAATGGCCCAACCCCCCCCCATACACATGTATATACATACGTCCACACACGCAAATATACATACCTACACAGCTTTCCATGGTTTACCCCAGACGCTTCACATGTCTTGATTCAATCCACTGACAGCACGTCAACCCCGGTATACCACATCGCTCCAATTCACTCTATTCCTTGCCCTCCTTTCACCCTCCTGCATGTTCAGGCCCCGATCACACAAAATCTTTTTCACTCCATCTTTCCACCTCCAATTTGGTCTCCCTCTTCTCCTCGTTCCCTCCACCTCCGACACATATATCTTCTTGGTCAATCTTTCCTCACTCATTCTCTCCATGTGCCCAAACCACTTCAAAACACCCTCTTCTGCTCTCTCAACCACGCTCTTTTTATTTCCACACATCTCTCTCACCCTTACGTTACTCACTCGATCAAACCACCTCACACCACACATTGTCCTCAGACATCTCATTTCCAGCACATCCATCCTCCTGCGCACAACTCTATCCATAGCCCACGCCTCGCAACCATACAACATTGTTGGAACCACTATTCCTTCAAACATACCCATTTTTGCTTTCCGAGATAATGTTCTCGACTTCCACACATTCTTCAAGGCTCCCAGAATTTTCGCCCCCTCCCCCACCCTATGGTCCAATTCTGCTTCCATGGTTCCATCCGCTGCCAGATCCACTCCCAGATATCTAAAACACTTCACTTCCTCCAGTTTTTCTCCATTCAAACTCACCTCCCAATTTACTTGACCCTCAACCCTACTGTACCTAATATATATATATATATATATATATATATATATATATATATATATATATATATATATATATTTATATTTTATTTTTTTATTATACTTTGTCGCTGTCTCCCGCGTTTGCGAGGTAGCGCAAGGAAACAGACGAAAGAAATGGCCCAACCCCCCCCATACACATGTATATACATACGTCCACACACGCAAATATACATACCTACACAGCTTTCCATGGTTTACCCCAGACGCTTCACATGCCTTGATTCAATCCACTGACAGCATGTCAACCCCGGTATACCACATCGCTACAATTCACTCTATTCCTTGCCCTCCTTTCACCCTCCTGCATGTTCAGGCCCTGATCACACAAAATCTTTTTCACTCCATCTTTCCACCTCCAATTTGGTCTCCCTCTTCTCCTCGTTCCCTCCACCTCCGACACATATATCTTCTTGGTCAATCTTTCCTCACTCATTCTCTCCATGTGCCCAAACCACTTCAAAACACCCTCTTCTGCTCTCTCAACCACGCTCTTTTTATTTCCACACATCTCTCTTACCCTTACGTTACTCACTCGATCAAACCACCTCACACCACACATTGTCCTCAAACATCTCATTTCCAGCACATCCATCCTCCTGCGCACAACTCTATCCATAGCCCACGCCTCGCAACCATACAACATTGTTGGAACCACTATTCCTTCAAACATACCCATTTTTGCTTTCCGAGATAATGTTCTCGACTTCCACACATTCTTCAAGGCCCCCAGAATTTTCGCCCCCTCCCCCACCCTATGATCCACTTCCGCTTCCATGGTTCCATCCGCTGCCAGATCCACTCCCAGATATCTAAAACACTTCACTTCCTCCAGTTTTTCTCCATTCAAACTCACCTCCCAATTGACTTGACCCTCAACCCTACTGTACCTAATAACCTTGCTCTTATTCACATTTACTCTTAACTTTCTTCTTCCACACACTTTACCAAACTCAGTCACCAGCTTCTGCAGTTTCTCACATGAATCAGCCACCAGCGCTGTATCATCAGCGAACAACAACTGACTCACTTCCCAAGCTCTCTCATCCACAACAGACTTCATACTTGCCCCTCTTTCCAAAACTCTTGCATTTACCTCCCTAACAACCCCATCCATAAACAAATTAAACAACCATGGAGACATCACACACCCCTGCCGCAAACCTACATTCACTGAGAACCAATCACTTTCCTCTCTTCCTACCCGTACACATGCCTTACATCCTCGATAAAAACTTTTCACTGCTTCTAACAACTTTCCTCCCACACCATATATTCTTAATACCTTCCACAGAGCATCTCTATCAACTCTATCATATGCCTTCTCCAGATCCATAAATGCTACATACAAATCCATTTGCTTTTCTAAGTATTTCTCACATACATTCTTCAAAGCAAACACCTGATTCACACATCCTCTACCACTTCTGAAACCACACTGCTCTTCCCCAATCTGATGCTCTGTACATGCCTTCACCCTCTCAATCAATACCTTCCCATATAATTTACCAGGAATACTCAACAAACTTATATCTCTGTAATTTGAGCACTCACTCTTATCCCCTTTGCCTTTGTACAATGGCACTATGCACGCATTCCGCCAATCCTCAGGCACCTCACCATGAGTCATACATACATTAAATAACCTTACCAACCAGTCAACAATACAGTCACCCCCTTTTTTAATAAATTCCACTGCAATACCATCCAAACCTGCTGCCTTGCCGGCTTTCATCTTCCACAAAGCTTTCACTACCTCTTCTCTGTTTACCAAATCATTTTCCCTAACCCTCTCACTTTGCACACCACCTCAACCAAAACACCCTATATCTGCCACTCTATCATCAAACACATTCAACAAACCTTCAAAATACTCAATCCATCTCCTTCTCACATCACCACTACTTGTTATCACCTCCCCATTTGCGCCCTTCACTGAAGTTCCCATTTGCTCCCTTGTCTTACGCACTTTATTTACCTCCTTCCAGAACATCTTTTTATTCTCCCTAAAATTTAATGATACTCTCTCACCCCAACTCTCATTTGCCCTTTTTTTCACCTCTTGCACCTTTCTCTTGACCTCCTGTCTCTTTCTTTTATACATCTCCCACTCAATTGCATTTTTTCCCTGCAAAAATCGTCCAAATGCCTCTCTCTTCTCTTTCACTAATACTCTTACTTCTTCATCCCACCACTCACTACCCTTTCTAATCAACCCACCTCCCACTCTTCTCATGCCACAAGCATCTTTTGCGCAATCCATCACTGATTCCCTAAATACATCCCATTCCTCCCCCACTCCCCTTACTTCCATTGTTCTCACCTTTTTCCATTCTGTACTCAGTCTCTCCTGGTACTTCCTCACACACACACACACACACATATATATATATATATATATATATTTTTTTTTTGCTTTGTCGCTGTCTCCCGCGTTTGCGAGGTAGCGCAAGGAAACAGACGAAAGAAATGGCCCAACCCACCCCCATACACATGTATATACATACGTCCACACACGCAAAATATACATACCTACACAGCTTTCCATGGTTTACCCCAGACGCTTCACATGCCCCGATTCAATCCACTGACAGCACATCAACCCCGGTATACCACAATCTCCAATTCACTCTATTCCTTGCCCTCCTTTCACCCTCCTGCATGTTCGGGCCCCGATCACACAAAATCTTTTTCACTCCATCTTTCCACCTCCAATTTGGTCTCCCTCTTCTCCTCGTTCCCTCCACCTCCGACACATATATCCTCTTGGTCAATCTTTCCTCACTCATTCTCTCCATGTGCCCAAACCATTTCAAAACACCCTCTTCCGCTCTCTCAACCACGCTCTTTTTATTTCCACACATCTCTCTTACCCTTACGTTACTTACTCGATCAAACCACCTCACACCACACATTGTCCTCAAACATCTCATTTCCAGCACATCCATCCTCCTGCGCACAACTCTATCCATAGCCCACGCCTCGCAACCATACAACATTGTTGGAACCACTATTCCTTCAAACATACCCATTTTTGCTTTCCGAGATAATGTTCTCGACTTCCACACATTCTTCAAGGCTCCCAGAATTTTCGCCCCCTCCCCCACCCTATGATCCACTTCCGCTTCTATGGTTCCATCCGCTGCCAGATCCACTCCCAGATATCTAAAACACTTCACTTCCTCCAGTTTTTCTCCATTCAAACTCACCTCCCAATTGACTTGACCCTCAACCCTACTGTACCTAATAACCTTGCTCTTATTCACATATACTCTCAGCTTTCTTCTTTCACACACTTTACCAAACTCAGTCACCAGCTTCTGCAGTTTCTCACATGAATCTCTACACCAGCGCTGTATCATCAGCAAACAACAACTGACTTCCCAAGCTCTCTCATCCACAACAGACTGTATACTTGCCCCTCTTTCCAAAACTCTTGCATTCACCTCCCTAACAACCCCATCCATAAACAAATTAAACAACCAAGGAGACATCGCGCATCCCTGTCGCAAGCCAACATTCAATGAAAACCAGTTGCTTTCCTGTCTTCCTACACGTACACATGCCTTACATCATGTATAAAAACTTTTCACTGCTTCTAACAACTTGCCTCTCACACCATATATTCTTAATACCTTCCACAGAGCATCTCTATCAACTCTATCATATGCCTTCTCCAGATCCATAAATGCTACATACAAATCCATTTGCTTTTCCAAGTATTTCTCACATACATTCTTCAAAGCAAACACCTGATCCACACGTCCTCTACCTCTTCTGAAACCACACTGCTCTTCCCCAATCTGGTGCTCTATACATGCCTTCACCCTCTCAATCAATACCCTCCCTTATAATTTACCAGGAATACTCAACAAACTTATACCTCTGTAATTTGAGCACTCACTCTTATCCCCTTTGCCTTTGTACAATGGCACTATGCAAGCATTCCGCCAATCCTCAGGCACCTCACCATGAATCATACATACATTAAATAACCTTACCAACCAGTCAACAATACAGTCACCCCCTTTTTTAATAAATTCTACTGCAATACCATCCAAACCCGCTGCCTTGCTGGCTTTCATCTTCCGCAAAGCTTTTACTACCTCTTCTCTGTTTACCA
The DNA here is from genome assembly GCF_036320965.1 of Panulirus ornatus. NCBI lineage: Eukaryota > Metazoa > Arthropoda > Malacostraca > Decapoda > Palinuridae > Panulirus > Panulirus ornatus. The sequence goes on from NC_092240.1 coordinate 25,563,081, forward strand.
AATCATATTCCCTAACCCTCTCACTTTGCACACCACCTCGACCAAAACACCGTATATCTGCCACTGTATCATCAAACACATTCAACAATCCTTCAAAATACTCACTCCATCTCCTTCTCACATCACCTCTACTTGTTATCACCTCCCCATTTGCCCCTTCACTAAAGTTCCCATTTGTTCCCTTGTCTTATATATATATATATATATATATATATATATATATATATATATATATATATATATATATGTATATTATTGACTGGTTGGTAAGGTTATTTAATGTATGTATGACTCATAGTGAGGTGCCTGAGGATTGGCGGAATGCGTGCATAGTGCCATTGTACAAAAGCAAAGGGGATAAGAGTGAGTGCTCAAATTACAGAGGTATAAGTTTGTTGAGTATTCCTGGTAAATTATATGGGAGGGTATTGATTGAGAGGGTGAAGGCATGTACAGAGCATCAGATTGGGGAAGAGCAGTGTGGTCTCAGAAGTGGTAGAGGATGTGTGGATCAGGTGTTTGCTTTGAAGAATGTATGTGAGAAATACTTAGAAAAGCAAATGGATTTGTATGTAGCATTTATGGATCTGGAGAAGGCATATGATAGAGTTGATAGAGATGCTCTGTGGAAGGTATTAAGAATATATGGTGTGGGAGGAAAGTTGTTAGAAGCAGTGAAAAGTTTTTATCGAGGATGTAAGGCATGTGTACGTGTAGGAAGAGAGGAAAGTGATTGGTTCTCAGTGAATGTAGGTTTGCGGCAGGGGTGTGTGATGTCTCCATGGTTGTTTAATTTGTTTATGGATGGGGTTGTTAGGGAGGTGAATGCAAGAGTTTTGGAAAGAGGGGCAAGTATGAAGTCTGTTGGGGAGGAGAGAGCTTGGGAAGTGAGTCAGTTGTTGTTCGCTGATGATACAGCGCTGGTGGCTGATTCATGTGAGAAACTGCAGAAGCTGGTGACTGAGTTTGGTAAAGTGTGTGAAACAAGAAAGTTAAGAGTAAATGTGAATAAGAGCAAGGTAATTAGGTAAAGTAGGGTTGAGGGTCAAGTCAATTGTGAGGTAAGTTTGAATGGAGAAAAACTGGAGGAAGTAAAGTGTTTTAGATATCTGGGAGTGGATCTGGCAGCGGATGGAACCATGGAAGCGGAAGTGGATCATAGGGTGGGGGAGGGGGCGAAAATCCTGGGAGCCTTGAAGAATGTGTGGAAGTCGAGAACATTATCTCGGAAAGCAAAAATGGGTATGTTTGAAGGAATAGTGGTTCTAACAATGTTGTATGGTTGCAAGGCGTGGGCTATGGATAGAGTTGTGCGCAGGAGGATGGATGTGCTGGAAATGAGATGTTTGAGGACAATGTGTGGTGTGAGGTGGTTTGATCGAGTAAGTAACGTAAGGGTAAGAGAGATGTGTGGAAATAAAAAGAGCGTGGTTGAGAGAGCAGAAGAGGGTGTTTTGAAATGGTTTGGGCACTTGGAGAGAATGAGTGAGGAAAGATTGACCAAGAGGATATATGTGTCAGAGGTGGAGGGAACGAGGAGAAGTGGGAGACCAAATTGGAGGTGGAAAGATGGAGTGAAAAAGATTTTGTGTGATCGGGGCCTGAACATGCAGGAGGGTGAAAGGAGGGCAAGGAATAGAGTGAATTGGATCGATGTGGTATACCGGGGTTGACATGCTGTCAGTGGATTGAATCAGGGCATGTGAAGCGTCTGGGGTAAACCATGGAAAGCTGTGTAGGTATGTATATTTGCGTGTTTGGACGTATGTATATACATGTGTATGGGGGTGGGTTGGGCCATTTCTTTCGTCTGTTTCCTTGCGCTACCTCGCAAACGCGGGAGACAGCGACAAAGCAAAAAAAAAAAAATATAGTGAAAAGTAATATATATATATATATATATATATATATATATATATATATATATATATATATATATAGTGAAAAGTTTTTATCGAGGATGTAAGGCATGTGTACGTGTAGGAAGAGAGGAAAGTGATTGGTTCTCAGTGAATGTAGGTTTGCGGCAGGGGTGTGTGATGTCTCCATGGTTGTTTAATTTGTTTATGGATGGGGTTGTTAGGGAGGTGAATGCAAGAGTTTTGGAAAGAGGGGCAAGTATGCAGTCTGTTGTGGATGAGAGAGCTTGGGAAGTGAGTCAGTTGTTGTTCGCTGATGATACAGCGCTGGTGGCTGATTCATGTGAGAAACTGCAGAAGCTGGTGACTGAGTTTGGTAAAGTGTGTGAAAGAAGAAAGTTAAGAGTAAATGTGAATAAGAGCAAGGTTATTAGGTACAGTAGGGTTGAGGGTCAAGTCAATTGGGAGGTAAGTTTGAATGGAGAAAAGCTGGAGGAAGTGAAGTGTTTTAGATATCTGGGAGTGGATCTGGCAGCGGATGGAACCATGTAAGCGGAAGTGAATCATAGGGTGGGGGAGGGGGCGAAAATTCTGGGAGCCTTGAAGAATGTTTGGAAGTCGAGAACATTATCTTGGAAGCAAAAATGGGTATGTTTGAAGGATTGGTGGTTCCATCAATGTTGTATGGTTGCGAGGCGTGGGCTATGGTTAGAGTTGTGCGCAGGAGGGTGGATGTGTTGGAAATGAGATGTTTGAGGACAATATGTGGTGTGAGGTGGTTTGATCGAGTAAGTAATGTAAGGGTGAGAGAGATGTGTGGAAATAAAAAGAATGTGGTTGAGAGAGCAGAAGAGGGTGTTTTGAAATGGTTTGGTCACATGGAGAGAATGAGTGGGGAAAGATTGACCAAGAGGATATATGTGTCAGAGGTGGAGGGAACGAGGAGAAGTGGGAGACCAAATTGGAAGTGGAAAGATGGAGTGAAAAAGATTTTGAGTGATCGGGGCCTGAACATGCAGGAGGGTAAAAGGCGTGCAAGGAATAGAGTGAATTGGAACGATGTGGTATACCGGGGTCGACGTGCTGTCAATGGATTGAACCAGGGCATGTGAAGTGTCTGGGGTAAACCATGCAAAGTGTGTGGGGCCTGGATGTGGAAAGGGAGCTGTGGTTATTATTATAGAGTTAGAGTTAATAACTGAGATGGCGTTACTCCAGTCAATACAATGATCATAGTTTTTAACGATTAAACAAGGTATTTGATTCTTGTCCCGTTCTTTTACTATATTTATGTTGCTTAAGTCGAACAGAAAGATCCTTACCAGTCTGACCAACATAAAATTTATCAGTTTCCACAAGGCACTTTATAGATGCAACCAAGAGAATTTTCTGGTGAATTCCTGATTAAGATATTCTTTATAGTATTATTGTTGCTAAAGGCAACATTTACATTAAAGGATTTAAGCAACATGGGAAGCAAAGTGAAATTATTATTAAAAGGGAGAACTAAAAGATTCTTGGTGTCAATGGGAGGTTTGGGCTGAACTCTATAAAATGATTTCTTTGCTAACTTAAGGGATTTATCAATGAAAGATCTAGGGTACTTTAACTTAGATCCAATAGAATATATCTTCTCAAACTCATCATCAATAAACTCTGGACTGCAAATACGTAATGCCCTTAGGAACATAGATTGAAATGATGATAATTTAACAAAATTACTAAAGGAAATCTTACCTTCTAATGCAATTTGGTTTAGGTATGAAGATGATGTTCTTTATGTTTGGCCAACAGATGAATATTTACAAATATTTCTCCCCTTACTTAAAAATTTTGTACCTTCCATCAAATTTACTGTAGAAAATGAAAATAATGATATGTTACCATTTGTAGATTGCATAATCCATAGACAAGGAAACAAGTTTAAGTTTAGCATATACAGAAAACCCACCAATGTATGCTCATATATCCATTATCACTCATCTCAACCTGACAGAGTTAAATTATCATCATTTCAATCTATGTTCCTTAGGGCATTACGTATTTGCAGTCCAGAATTTTATTGATGATGTGTTTGAGATATATTCTATTGGATCCAAGTTAAAGTACCCTAGATCTTTCATTGATAAATCCCTTAAGTTAGCAAAGAAATCATTTTATAGAGTTCAGCCCAAACCTCCCATTGACACCAAGAATCTTTTAGTTCTCCCTTTTAATAATAATAATTTCACTTTGCTTCCCATGTTGCTTAAATCCTTTAATGTAAATGTTGCCTTTAGCAACAATAATACTATAAAGAATATCTTAATCAGGAATTCACCAGAAAATTCTCTTGGTTGCATCTATAAAGTGCCTTGTGGAAACTGTGATAAATTTTATGCTGGTCAGACTGGTAAGGATCTTTCTGTTCGACTTAAGCAACATGAATATAGTATAAGAACGGGACAAGAATCAAATGCCTTGTTTAATCATGTTAAAAACTATGATCATTGTATTGACTGGATTAACGCCATCTCAGTTATTAACTCTAACTCTATTACCAAGAGAAATATCATTGAATCTTCTATTATTAAATACACAAAGAATTATTATCTTAATAGTGATGGTCTATACAAATTAGATAACTTTATTGTTGATTTTTTTTTTTTTTTTTTTTTTTTTTTTGTCGCTGTCTCCCGCGTTTGCGAGGTAGCGCAAGGAAAATAGTGCCATTGTACAAAGGCAAAGGGGATAAGAGTGAGTGCTCAAATTACAGAGGTATAAGTTTGTTGAGTATTCCTGGTAAATTATATGGGAGGGTATTGATTGAGAGGGTGAAGGCATGTACAGAGCATCAGATTGGGGAAGAGCAGTGTGGTTTCAGAAGTGGTAGAGGATGTGTGGATCAGGTGTTTGCTTTGAAGAATGTATGTGAGAAATACTTAGAAAAGCAAATGGATTTGTATGTAGCATTCATGGATCTGGAGAAGGCATATGATAGACTTGATAGAGATGCTCTGTGGAAGGTATTAAGAATATATGGTGTGAGAGGCAAGTTGTTAGAAGCAGTGAAAAGTTTTTATCGAGGATGTAAGGCATGTGTACGTGTAGGAAGAGAGGAAAGTGATTGGTTCTCAGTGAATGTAGGTTTGCGGCAGGGGTGTGTGATGTCTCCATGGTTGTTTAATTTGTTTATGGATGGGGTTGTTAGGGAGGTAAATGCAAGAGTTTTGGAAAGAGGGGTAAGTATGAAGTCTGTTGGGGATGAGAGAGCTTGGGAAGTGAGTCAGTTGTTGTTCGCTGATGATACAGCGCTGGTGGCTGATTCATGTGAGAAACTGCAGAAGCTGGTGACTGAGTTTGGTAAAGTGTGTGGAAGAAGAAAGTTAAGAGTAAATGTGAATAAGAGCAAGGTTATTAGGTACAGTAGGGTTGAGGGTCAAGTCAATTGGGAGGTGAGTTTATTGTTGATAAGATTTGTAAAATGATAAGTTTATGAACGCTCGTTGTATGTTTTGGACAATCACATGTTTACCAAATGGTGTCCTAGCTTCGTCTCTTCGATGTATATCAACTGACTGTTATATTTCTCTCTTGTGTCTCCCCTGATGATGTGATTATTACACAAAAGTGCACTTGGGAACTTTTCGTGTTTCATTTTCCCCGTGGACTCATAGGAATATCTTGATCACACGCAAAATTGTGATCCTTTCCATACACAGACATATAAATAAATGCTATTTTTGTATTTTATTATTATACTTTGTCGCTGTCTCCTGCGTTAGCAAGGTAATGCAAAAAAAACAGATGAAAGAATGGCCCAACCCTCCCACAGACACATGTATATGCATAAATACCCACACACGCACATATACATACCTATACATTTGAACGTATACATACATATACATAGACATATACATATATACACATGTACATATTCATACTTGCTGCCTTCATCCATTCCCATCGCCACCCCACCACACATAAAATAGCATCCCCCCCTAACCCCGCGTGCACGTGAGGTAGCGCTAGGAAAAGGCCACATTCGTTCCCACTGTCTCGTGGCTGTCATGTGTGATGCACCGAAACCACAGCTCCCTTTCCACATCCAGGTCCCACAAAACTTTCCATGGTTTACCCCAGATGCTTCACATGCCCTTGTTTGATCCACTGACAGCATGTTGACCCTGGTATACAACATCGTTCCAATTCACCTATTCCTTGCACGGCTTTCACCCTCCTGTATGTTAAGGCCCCTATCGTTAAAAATCTTTTTCACTCCATCCCTCCACCTCCAGTTTGGTCTCCCACTTCTTGTTCCCTCCACCTCTAACACACATATCTTCTTTGTCAATCTTTCCTCACTCTATCTTTCCACGGGACCAAACCATTTCAATACACCCTCTTCTGCTCTCTCAACCACACTCTTTTTACTACCACACATCTCTCTTATCCTTTCATTACTTACTCGATCAAACCACCTCACACCACATATTGTCCTCAAACATCTCATTTCCAACACATCCACCCTCCTCCGCACAACTCTATCTACAGCCCATGCCTCGCAACCATATAAATTTGATGGAATCACTATTCCTTCAAACAATCCCATTTTTGCTCCGAGATAATGTTCTGGCCTTCCACACATTCTTCAACGCTCCCTGAACCTCCCCCCCCCCCCCCCCCCCCCCCCAAACCACCACCACCACGACTCACTTCTGCTTCCATGGTTCCATCTGCTCCCAGATATCTAAAACACTTCACTTCCTCCAGTTTTTCTCCATTCACACTTACCTCCCAATTTAAAATCATATACCAGGCTAATCAGTTATATATCATTTATAACAGGTCACATGATGGTGCAGTTGGCTGACATTACCGAGGAATTGTTTTCATGGACTTTGGGAAAAGGTGTGATCCTGCAAGCTGAAGGAGATGTATTCTGCTCTGGTGGAGACCTGACAACTGTTAAAGCCATCAGTAATCCTGAAGATGGATTGCTTATGTCAACTTATATGCATAATACTCTCACAAGACTATATTGCTTACCATTAATTACAGTTTGCCTTGTTCATGGCAAAGCATTAGGAGGTGGAGCTGAACTAACAACTGCAACAGATTACCGGGTATTTACTAGTTCAGGAGAAATTAGTTTTGTTCAGGGTCGTATGGGAGTGGTTACTGGGTGGGGTGGTGGAACAAGGCTAGTAAAACTGTTGGGATCCAGTAATGCTCTTGAACTCCTCACTACCTGTAGAAAAGTGAATGGAAATGAAGCAGTTAGATTAGGTTTTGCAGATGATATGGTGAAAGTATTAAACAGGTGTGAGGAAACAAAGGCTTGGCTGGCTGCCAGAACATCCCATGAGCCAGAGGTAATTCAGGCCATGAAGAAAATAGTTGTTGCAGCTAGAGACTTGACTCTTGAAGAAAGCCTTCACAATGAAAGATTAAATTTTTCACCATTATGGGGTGGGCCAGTCAACATTAAGGCACTTAGTAGGAATATTAAACATAAATGATAAATTATGCTTTAAATTAATACTTCTGTTTAGTCTGTTCTAGTTTTGTATTTATAAAGAATAAAATATAGCTAAAGCTTATGTGTTGCAAGCCTTTTATGGACTAACTGGTTTAAGTAGAATGAAAAGTATGGTGTACTGCAGCACAAGTAATTTGTGTAGGTCATATTAAAAATTACTCCAAATTCTTTGTAATGGAAGTCCTGAATTGTATGTTTCTACTCATATACTGATTTTGTGTGTCAGTTTTTAAGTATGATGTTCTCTTGCTTACTAAATAATCTTTCCTTTAGATTCCACCTACTTGTGGTTACACTGTGAATGACGTCACCTTTGGAGAGGCTGTATCATCGTCAGGTGAGGAGAGTGAATACAGTCTCTTTTTAGAGCTTCTCTTCAAAGGACTCTCCTTTTCCCTGTCTCTTTTTAGAACTTCTCACTTCAAAGGACTCCTTTCTTTTCCCCGTCTCTTTTATGAGGTTCTCACTTCAAAGGAGTCCACCCTTTCCATGTTACTGATGGTAGCTTAGCCTTGAAGCTGCAGGAGTGTACTGAAATTGATTTTGCCCCTTCGGATATTATTGGATTAAAGGACAAATTTTAATTCTGTCAAGTCTGAAAGAAAAACTTGTGTAAAAAAGCCTTTTTTTATACATCATCACTCATGTTTGATGTATACTTTATTCAAATGACTAAAAGGTTAATGCAGGCATGAACACGGAAGTTACATATCTTCATACCACTTGAACCCTTTATTGGTGCAGCATAACATAATTAGCTCATTAAGATAATACAAATAGGAATAGTAACTGTAGGAAAGAATGCACAGTGGTTTTATTATGTGATCCTCCAAAGAACTGTATGAATTCATAACATACAATGATAACAGAATGGTACAGGAAGCAAGAAAACAAATGTCTCGAAAATGGTAAAAAGCAGACAATGGAGGATTTCAATCTTAAAGGGAGAAACGGAAGGAATTTAGATTCTTAAGTGAAAGGAGAAAAATGCAAAAACAAGTGTTTTGTGTATACTGGAAAATTTCCTATTTCATCATGTCAGTGAACATACTAGGATGAAAGAGACTGATCCAGTCATTGCTGGACCTGATCTTCACACACTTTTATGGATATTAAAAATATTAGATTAGATACACTAATTGGAAAAGTGATCCAAGTAATGAGCCAGCTCTTAAGTGGTTGTCAAGTTGCACTCCTTTGACCCAGGTAACTGTCTTATCTTTCTGCCTCACTCACACATGGACTACTGGCATCCTGTCCACAAACATACAATGTCACAGAAAACTTAAGTACTAACACAGCTCATTCTTCGTAACTCTAAATTTTCCTGAAGTGAGCACCATGTGCTAGCCCTGCCTTTTGGCAAAGTGATAGGAGCAATAGATAGAAGTAGTAGAGGATAGGGGAGAAAGAATACTTCCCACACATTCCCACATGTCGTAGAAGGCGACTAAAGGTTACAGAAGCGGGAGGCTAGAAACCCTCCCCTCCTTGTATTTTAACCTCTAAAAGGAAAAATAGAAGGAGTCATGTGGGGAGTCTTCATCCTCCTCTAAAGCTCAGACTGGGGTGTCTAAATGTGTGTGGATGTAACCAAGATGAGAAAAAAGGAGAGATAGATGGTATGTTTAGGCTCTGAGTGAAACGAAGCTCAAGGATAAAGGGGAAGAGTGGTTTGGGAGTAAAGTCAGGCATTGGTGAGAGGACATGAACAAAGGAAGGAGTAGCACTACTCCTGAAGCAGGAGTTGTGGGACTATGTGATAGACTATAAGAAAGTAAACTCTAGATCGATATGGGAAAAACTGAGAGTGGATAGAGAGAGATGGGTGATTACTGGTGCCTTTGCACCTGGTCATGAGAAGAAAGATCATGAGAGGCATGTGTTTTCAGAGAAGCTGAGTGGTGTGTTAGCAGTTTTGATGCACGAGACCAGGTTATAGTGATGGGTGATTTGAATGCAAAGGTGA